>NC_068399.1:5582771-5763956 GCF_023724105.1 Carassius gibelio | reverse complement strand
GTAATGCAATATGTATTAATGCATTACTTTTAAAATTAACTTTCCCCAGCCTCTCTCTGCATCTGTTTTGTTCAGTGAGCGACAAGATCCGTTTTACAACCATTTCCAGTTTGAACGACATGTTTCCTGGAAGTGTCCAACAGGGTTTAAGATGTGTTTTTTCCTGTTTGGTAGGTGTGTCAAAAATTTCAGCCCAATCAGCAGCAACATGTATATAAACCACACAGTATTAAGAGACTGCTTGCACAATGGGTCCAAGTAAAGTCATTGACAAATGTGTCTGCTGCAGCTCAGTATACACAACAATTGAAGATATTAGACAACATGTTTGTCGTAAGAGTTTTATGGTGAAAATATAAACAATTACATCATCATGTTGATATGCTATATTTTTTGGCTTCACTGTAAGATAAGTTTATTTATATACCAAATTTTTTACACAATGGTAATTAAGTGCTTTACACAAAAATGAGAAAGAAAATTCAAGGTATTAAAAATGTAAGAACAAGAAATAATTAAAGCCATTATTGGAACACACCCACTGAGTTTCGTTCTGATTGATCTCCGTTAACCCTGTCAAATAGGTGTTTAAAATTTTTTAGATACGCAAATGTTCTCATATGTACTTGTGTCCTTTCAGACAAAGACATTGCTTACCAATTTTCAAGTTGATCTGACCAACGATTGCCGAGTTATAGCCATTTATGTGTTTTTTCTGTCTTATAGCACCCCCAAGTGGCAGAGGTGCGCAATTTTTTTTGACCAAACATATAGCTTATATACATGTGTACCAAGTTTAGTGACGATACCTAATTTTGTTCAAGAGTTATAGCTAAAATAACATTTTAGCGTTAGCATAGATGCTTTATGGCTTACTGTTTCGCGTAAGAATCAAAATTTCACATTTTTTTCGATATTGAGTGTCCAGAGATTATTTCTGTAGTGGTTTGGTTCTGATCAGGTGAAAATCCTAGGACTAGTTCACAAAAGTGGGTTTCAGATTTAACAAAATTTTGCAAAAAAAGGCAGTGTACACTTTTGTTCAGGCTAACCCAAGGATTGTAACAATGGCATGTTTTTAAGTCTAAGGCTAACGGTTTACGACCTGTGACCAAAAATGTCTACAATTTTTGTTTTCTGCACGGTAGTGCCCCCGTTTGGCTGATTGGTCTAAGACTTTGATAAGTTCTCCCCAAATTGAGCTCTACGATCTGTCCAAATTTCAGCTCTCTAGGCCTTACAGTTTGGGCTGCACGTTCAGTTCTAGGGCAGAATAATAATAATAATAAAAATCCTAACAATTACAAAAGGGTTTCAGCACTCCGTGCTCGAACCCCTAAAAATAAGAAATTAGTCAGTAGTATGCAAGGTTAAATAGATGTTTTCAGTCTGAATTTGGTACGATGTATGCTTCCATTTTTGTTTCAGCAATCAAAGCTAGTGCATCGAATAGGCCTAGTCAACTTCCACTAGCCCTTAAAATTCCCACTGCATTTGCACCACTTAATTTTTCTGTTGCTGGACCATCACCTGCCTGTGCTCCAAAATGGGCACCAGTCTCAGCCCCCCAACAAATGCATAAACAAAAAAATTCTGTTGATATTCTGTGACTTAAATGTGTTTGTATCGATAGCACACATTTAAATAGATTAAAAGCCATGAACACATAATGCAACATTACTTCTAATTTCTCTGACAAAGCAAATGGCTGTAGACTTTCAATCTCCTGTATTAAAGGAAGTAAAAGTGTGGAAGAAGGTAGCTGTACAAATGCTCGCAAAAGGATATGAATTTGGAGCAGAGGCATATGACAATATGTTCAGGCAGTTAAAGCACTGGTTTGTTTTGATACAGGCATTTGGAATTATTTTTGAGCCGGTCCTTATCGTCATTTTTTGCTGGTGATAATCTTTTTCATGTCAAATAATTTTTTGTGTGCCACATCAACATGAATTACCACATCAGATGAGTTGAGTGCCGTTTAATCAAAGAAAATGTTGTAATCATGTTACATTTCTTATACATTATTGGATCTTATTTGTATTGTAATCACTCAGTGATGTCATAATATGGCCTCACATTAGCATCAATGTTGGATACAAAGTACCTCCATTGTTGTTATCTACTTTTACCGTGTAACTTGGTTGTGTTGCTAACAGCTTTATTTGAAAGATGTCTATTGTGTGGTTCAGTTAACCGGATGTTCAAAGTAGTTTTGTTGGCACATGGCTCTAAATTACAGTAGATGCATACATGTGTGAGTCCATGTGAGAACCCAAAATCAATTTTTCGGGGGAAAGTGATATTTGCTGCCTTGATCATTACCATTTTGAGGCCACCATCTTCTTTTCGCCCAGGACTATCAAATTCACAACCTAAGCCATCAGCAGAACGTTAAAAAAAGAAGGTGCAAGTCTGAAACAGTGAGTGGTTTGAGCAATATGTCTCTGAGCAAAGGAGGCAGATGTCAGAAATCATGGGCCTGCAAAAGCAAGCAGTGGAAGCGTCAAACGAATGTAACAACATCTGAAAATAATTTGTTTCTGCTTTGAAAAAAAAAGCAACTTGTGTTTTTCCTTTTTGCCACATTCTGCTGATGGTTAGGTTCTATTTGGTTTGTTTAATGGCATGATGTACAGCAGGGGTGTTTCTAGGATGAGTGGAGATCTGGGGCTTAGCCCAGAAATATCCATGTTTGTGACTTTTTTTATTTTAATAAATCAGAAAGATTTACCTTGTTTAAAATATACAAAAACTGTAAAAACTAAAACAAATGTAAAACATTTTATTTAAAGTATTGAGGAAAATACATTTGCTTTATGCAAACAAAAATACAAAACAAATGAAACAGCAATGATTTTGCAATACATATTTTCCATGGTCATATCTATTAATTTATTAGCAACGCTGCTTTTATTTTGCGTGTCAGTCTAGTTTGAGCTTGCGATGCCATTTTTCCTTTGCGCTTCACTTTTCTGCACGTCTCTCTTTGTGGCACTGTTTTGACGCGGGGGCGGAGTCAATGGACGGGGGCGTGTACAACATGCCTCCATGGAAGTGACGTCATCGGCCCTAGAGACGCAGCCAGGCGGCAAGGAACTCGACCAGAAGTTGAAGTCGGGTGAGGGCTGCCATCTTTTAGCAGAACTTCACTTGCGTTAGCATTCCCATTGACTCCCATTCATTTTGGCGTCACTTTGACAGCGAATAACTTTACATCTGAGGCGTTTAAAGACTCCGTTTGTCCATTATTTATTTCTAAAGATACACGACAATTTATAAAGGGCTCCACTACCTTCTATGTTACATTATGGCCCCGTATAAACAGTTTTTGTAAAAAAATAGGCTAAAGATTGCGTCATAACCACTCGACTCTCTGTTGCATTACCTTACAGACAGGAGGAGAAGCTCGCAGGCAATTAACTTAATATGGCGCACTGGCGTTACATTTTAAAATACTATACAAAATAATTAATCAGAATACTTACTCCTGCTCACTCACGACAAAGAACTCCCCGCTCAAGCTCGCTGTCTCTGCAAGATTAACGATGGCAGTTTGCACGCACAGCTACTAGAAGATTTACATCTGTCAGACAGGTTGCTGACATCCTCAAGCTTCGTTTGAGTCTGCGAGTCAGAAACGGAAGTGCTAAAAAACGCTAAAAATGGGCTTCACTTGTCTCAATTGAGTTCCAATGGGGTCGCTGTGTCCATTTCTTTTACTGTCTCGCAGCTCACTGATCCAGGTCCAGTCATGATGAGCAGACACTTTCGAGTGGATCGTTTATTTTTTTCAGTGGCATTAAAACATTCATGTTTTCGTTTTATTTACTTTATTAACAAATGTATATGTATTAGCAGCGTTTGCTCAAGTTAAAGAAGTTGTTAACATGAACATCTACTGTTTATTTCTCTGGATGTGCACACTTTTATAGCATGTGTATTGGGATCGCAAATTATTTGAGTCGGTTCGGGAGTTCGTAGCGGGTTCGCGAATCATTTGAGTCAGTTCGGGAGTTCGTAGTGGGTTCGCGAATCATTTGAGTCAGTTCGGGAGTTCGTAGCAGGATCGCGAATCATTTGAGTCAGTTCGGGAGTTCGGAGCCGGATCGCGAATCATTTGAGTCAATTTGGGGATCGCAAATAATTTGAATCAGTTCTGGAGTTCGTAGCGGTATCGCGAATCATTTGAGTCAATTTGGGGATCGCGAATCATTTGAGTCAGTTCGGGAGTTAGTAGCGGGATCGCGAATCACTTGAGTCAGTTTGGGGAACGCAAATCATTTGAAGCAGTTTGGGAGTTCCTAGCGGGATCGCGAATCATTTGAGTAATCTGATTCCAGTTTGGGAGTTGGAGCGGGATCGCGAATCATTTGAGTCAGTTTGGGGATTGTAAATCATTTGAATCAGTTTGAGGATCGTGAATCATTTGAAGCAGTTTGTGAGTTCGTAGCGGGTTCGCGAATAATTTGAGTCAGTTTGGGGATCGCAAATCATTTGAATCAGTTCGGGAGTTCGGAGCGGTGTGTGTGTGTGTGTGTGTGTGTGTGTGTGTGTGTGTGTGTGTGTGTCCTAAAGACTGTGCTGCGCAACCGTTAACTGTTAGATGTTCAAAATGTAACGTTAAATGAGACACAATTTAAAACCGAAAAAGAAATATAATACTAAGATTAAAAGTTACAGATACCTGAAGCTGTTGTATCTTGGCTTTCAAGTGTTTTGGCTGGGGGGTTTTACTTCCTTTTTTGAAGAAGAAGAAGATGATTTTTTTTGAAATATACATTTTAATTTTCAAATAAATTGATCTAGTAAAATACTACACGCCAACAAACCGCCTGCCTCAAAAAGATCTCATTTCATTGGCTGGATCGTACAGACGCTCATCGATGGTTGGCCAGTTTAAATGTCAGTTATAAGCACTAGAATCAGTGGGCATTTTTTGTTGGGTGTGAATTACAACGCATAACTTACTTGGGTAAATTTACAGACACTTTGGACGTGAGAGTCGAGAGATATTTATTTATTTATTTAAATTCTAATATAAATAACTTTATTGGGCATGAAAACTCATTGATGGCATGGTGGTAATAAAAACATTCGGGGCTTTACTGAAAACATTCGGGGCTCCAGCCCCCTTAGCCCACCCCTAACGCCGCCCCTGATGTACAGTATATATGCTGAAGGACATCCATGCGATCTTGATCACCTCACCTTACTGGTTTGTTATTCAATATTTTATTTCCATTCTTTTATTAAACAAAACCAGCTGAAAACGTAGGTAAACACAAACAAATTAGTTTAACACACTTTAATCACCCTCCACCAAAAATAAAACAAGTTCATCCCTTTTTCTGTTACCTGAACTATTTTCAGGTTGTCCTGCTTCAAAATCATTGTCGTTATTGCCATCCACTTCTTTACAATCCTCCATTTGGTGGGCCTCCCTCCCTCAAGAGGAAATTGTGTAAACCACATGTGGCTAACAGATAACCATTGGTACTTTTTTAAGGTCTTCCATGGGCAAGTACTTCAGTCATCTCCATTTCCCCTTTAGAAGGCCAAATGCCCTGTCAATTACAACTCTTGTTGAGCTGTGGAGTGTGTTAAGCTTTTATTGGCCGGGGATAAGTGCCCATTATCTCTATATGGTGTAATGCAGTCTCCAAGCAGGTGGTAGTCACTTCTCATTACATCCTGGAGATGGCCATATAATGGACAGTTCCGAAACACCCTAGCATCATGCACAGACCCCGGCCAACCAGTGTACACATCCAGGAACATCATCTGTGATGTAAACACTTCTTGGAGTTGAATACTTGCATGTCCTTTCCTGCTCATGTAACTGTTTCTATGGAGTGTGGGTGCTGGTATGGGAATGTGTGTGCCATCAATTTCTCCAATTACTCCATGGAAGCCAGTTTTTTCCTGAAAGCTATTTGCCAGGTTTGCAAACTCATCCTCTCTGTGCCATCAAATGTATTAATTTGTCAAGTGTACAAAGGACCTTGCAAATGCCCGAAAATATATTATTAAGGGTTCCTTTTGACATATCAAACTGGTCTGCAACACCCCTGAATCTCTCTTGGTTTGCAAGCAACCAAATAGAGCACAGCACCTATTTGACAGGGGGGTCCAAGGTTAGGTTTGCCAGGAAAGGATCAACTTTCTCACAGAGGGCCTGTAAAAAAGTATGTGCAGCTTTTATAGTAGAAGTTTTTACATCCCTATGATGCTGTAAATTAGCTCACACAAATCTATGGCTGTTGTATACACACTACAATAATAATAGTAATTCCTTACATTTTATATAGCGCTTGTTGACAGTATAGTGTCCCCATCACTACACTGGGGCGCTAGGACCCACACAGACCACAGGGTGAGCATCCCCCTGCTGGTCTCACTAGCACCTCTTCCAGCAGCAACCTAGCTTTCTCAGGAAGTCTCCCATCCAGGTACTGACCAGGCTCAGCCCTGCTTAGCTTCAGTGGGCAACCGGTCTTGGTCTCCAGGGTGATATGGCTGCCGGTATATATAAATAGAGCCAAGCCACAGCTAAGAACTACAGACATAACAATTTCCACCATTGAGGAGAAATAGGCAGATTAAACAGACAAAACTCATGCCTGCAAAACAAAGAAATCTAAATTATAAAATCTGGGTGGACAGTGACGACCAGCCAGAGGCTGCACAAATCTCACCAAAAGAGATACTGCAGGACCACGCCCAGGAGGTGGCCATTCCTCTGGTGGAATGGGCCCTCACACCTATAGAGAATAAGCCACTTTTCCACTATGGGGTCAGTGCGAGCCAGTGCTTTTAAACGGGCCGGGCGGGGCTAACACGTCATCATTTTCAGAACGATTTTTTTCCACCTGATGAACTATACAAACATTGACATCCAATAAAAATCCATTCTGCTATAACGAGCTCGAGGATTTAAAGCGGCAGACGCATGTGCGCTCAGAATTAACAGACAATATCGTTCGCTGGTGTGGACGCTAATATCGTCGTTATCTTTATAGTTTGCTTTATAATTATCATTCTTGGTGTGAACGGGGCTTAAGTCATTGTATTTATCATGTTTACTATGGTAATGTTAATGTCTTGTGTGCATAGTGTTATGCATCGCTTATAAGTATTTCTGTCTTGTATGCTGATTATAATCCACATCGGATCAAGTTATTTCAAACACGCGGCTGACTGAAAGTGAGTTTTGAGCTCAACTTATTTTTAAAAGTTTTTAATGTTGGTGTTATAGCTGTCAGCTTTATGTAAAAAAAAAACCCATGCTGACATTCTCCAGATGCTGATAAACTCCTCTTCTGGACCCAACTGTTTGCCCTGAGGAAGCACAGACGAAGCACGATCAAGCACCAGAAAAGACATTAGAAACGCGCTATCACGCACTAACATGCCTGCTTTTGGCCCGACAGTGGAAACGCGGCTATTGCGAGCCACCTGAGGCATATGCCAGGACAATAGCATATACAGTACTATCCAGCGAGACAGTCTCTACTTTGTAACCGGCAGCCCTTTAGAGTTTCCTCCATAGCACATAAAGGTATGCGGTTTGTCTGAATGACTTGGAGTGCTTCACGTACACTCTGAGTGTCTGAACTGAATACAGTAAGTTAGGACCCTGCTCAGCATCCACTGCAGGGAGAGCCAGCTGGGAAATTACCTGGGCTCTGAATGGTGTTGAGAGCACATTATGTACATAACCGCTGCATGGTTGGAGAACAAATTTACAGTTGTTGGGTCCAAACTCAAGACAGGAAGCACTGACGGGCAGCGCTTGCAAGACACCTACTCTTTAGACCATTGGTCTCAAACTCAATTCCTGGAGGGCCACAGCTCTTCACAGTTTGGCTCCAACCCTAATCAAACTCGGCTGATCCAGGTAATCAAGGTCTTCAGGGGCCTGTTTCATAAAAAAGTTTACCAAATAAGCTAGGTTTATTTCAGGTTTTCTGACTTATTTTGAACCAAATCAACTGTCAAAAAGCCTGGCTTATGGAACAGGCCCCAGGATTACTGGAAACTTTCAAGCAGGTGTAATTTGAAGCTGGTTTGAGCTAACCACTGCAGAGCTGTGGCCCTCCAGGAACTGAGTCTGGGACCAATAGTTAGGCCAAAAGCAGAGCAGTTTTGAGTGTCATGACCCGTAAGCCGTTTGTTTGAAGCTGGTCAAAGGCTGGTCTAGAGCATGTAGACGGTGGACACAAATGAGCAGCTACAGCGTATTCAAAATTAACGGGGTTTTCACAGAGAGGATCACAAATATCTAAAAATGTGACATATTGAGCAGCTACTCTGATGCTGAATTTAGCATGATTCCCTGATTTTCATTCAATTACAGCCTTTCCTACTGATGTACTACATCAGGGATGCAAAACTCTGGCTCCAACACAACTACCTGTAGTTTTTAAATAACCCTGAAGGACATGATTAGCTGGATCTGGTATGTTTAATAAGGGTTGAAGCTAATATACGCAGGGCTATTCTTATTTTTAAACCCAAGAGAAGAATGGAAATGAAATTAGTATATCAGGGTTTTGAGGGCTGGTGAAATAATTCCCTCTAGTGTGAACTCATGTCAAGTCAGCTATTATGCTTTATATAATACAGAGTATTAAACCACATCACAGATAAACAGAGAAATTTCAAAAATCAATAAAGGCAATTCAGATTCTACTGTAAAGCAGGTATAAAAAAAGTGTGATTATTAATCTCAAGTCAGTTCAGATCAATAACTGAAGATAAACAATTTGAAATGACATCAATGTTTGAAATGACAAATTCAGTTGTTTCCAGTTCTACAAAAGGCAGCAATGTTCAATTAAATTCAATTAGAATCAGTTCAGTGTTGAGTGAATTCAGTTAGGTAACGTCAATGTTGCAAGATGGGATTCAGCTGTAAAGAAGCTCTATAGAAGATGGTATGCCATCATCAAGCTTATGTGGAACTCAAGATTTGCTGTTTCTGGAAGTATTTCCACAGTAATGGCACATGACGGGTCTCTTTTATTTCCCTTCATGATTCCTAGTTCTTGTTTTTTTTCTGCAAAACACATTTCACACTGATGGCATTTAAACCGGTTCCTCTTGAATAAATCCACAGGTGGTACTTAAGGTTACCTTTTTGGTTGAAACTTCTCTCCAGTATGAATTCTCATGTGCCTGTTAAGGTATCCTTTATGAGTGCAACCAAGTCTCTCCATAGTGTGAATTCACATGTGGACGAAAAGGTTTTGTTTTTTTCTTGAAACTTTTTCTACATAGATGTCAGGTGAAGGATTTGTTTCAAGTGTGAACTCTCATGTGGCAATTAAGGTTTTCTTTTTTGTTGAAACTTTTTCCACACTGTTTGCAGGTGAAAGGCTTCTCTCCAGTGTGAATTCTGAAGTGAGCTTTAAGGTGTTCAGGTTGACTGAAACTTTTTCCACACTGTTGGCAGGAGAAAGGCTTCTCTCCAGTGTGAATTTGCAAGTGCCTGGTAAGGTTTCTTTTATGAGTGAAACTCTTTCCACACTGTTGGCAGGAGAAAGGCTTCTCTCCAGTGTGAACTTTCATGTGCCTGGTAAGGCTTCCTTTACGAGCGAAACTCCTTCCACACTGTTGGCAGGTTAAAAGGTTCTCCGTAGTGTGAATTCTCCTGTGGACGTCAAGATTTCCACTTTGATTGAAACTGTTTTCATTCTGAGGGGATCTGTTAGGCTTCTTTCTGTTGTGAATTTTCATGTGCCTGTCAAGGTTTCCTCGTTGATTGAAACTTTTTCCACACTGTTTGCAGGTGAAAGGTACCTCTCCAGTGTGAATTCTCATGTGCCTGTTAAGGCTTCTTTTATGAGTGTAACTGCTTCCACACTGTTCACAGGTAAACATGCTCTCCATAGTGTGAATTTGCCTGTGGACATCAAGGTTTCCTTTTTGATTGAATCTCTTTCCACACTGAAAGCAAGTGAAACAACTTCTAGTTCCTGTCTTTTGAACTCTTTTTTGCGTAGAAGTCTTTTTAGACTTTAAGGAACAAAAATATTTTTCTCCGGTTATGAAATCAGGAAGATCTTTCTCCTCAATTTCATTCAGTACTTCCTGCTCCTCTTTCAGTGCCATTAGGTCTAAAGTGAAAACAAAAACAAAAAACAAATAAAAGTTAACCCCAGTTTAACGGCACAAAGCAATCAACATTTAGATATGTAATGCATTTATGGCTTGATTCTACACCAGGGTGAAGTAAAATTTTAGAAAGAAAACACTATGATAAAGTACAGACACTTGAAAAGTACATTTAAAGTGGAGTAAATAATTTCACTACTGTCCGCCTCTGCCTACAGAGTTTAAGTTTACCGTAATACAATTAATATAGATTATCTAGATTTTTTTTTATGTCTGACTTCAGGAAATAGATATAGACTGATCTATATATACTATTTATTATGCCTACTAGGGCATAAAATAGCAGAAAATCTTGCTAGTTTAACAGCGTAAATACAATCTGTAGCTATTTGCACAATGTAAATAGCATATTGCAAAAAAAAAAATACTTTCATCGCTAAGAAAATATGGTATTTTGACTTACTGTAAATAGCCCCTGCCAATACTTAAGCCCCTTTCACACTGCACGTCGGACCCGGCAAATTTCCAGGTTGCCTTCTGTGTGAAAGCAACCACGTCCCGGGATTGATTCTGGCATTGAACCCTGGTCGGGGACCTAGTAACATTGCTGGGTTCAATCCCGGGGCAAGCGCTGTGTGAACAAAAGCCAGATTTAATGGCGTATCGTAGTGATGATGCATGTTATCGCGTGACTCTTTTACCAGCTGTTTTGAAGGAAGATCAACGTTCACGACAAAAAAATATCTGCAAACTGTAATGAAGCAGAGATCAGTTAGTTCCTCACTTTCCGCGCTGACGCCGAGATCGTTCGCTTGCTTCAGTGAAAGTATAACATGCTTAGCTTTTTCGACTCGTACATTACACGTCTCGGGCTGATGTCACGTGTCGTTACGGGACCTTTACGGGTTGTGTGTGAAAGCACGCACATATTCCGGGTAAATCACTGGCAGTGTGAAAGTCCAAAATCTAGTGACCGGGGAAAAATTGCCGGAACACTTTACCCGTGTATTTGCCAGAACCGCAGTGTGAAAGGGACTTTAAAGGGGTCATGTGATGCGATTTCACGTTTTCCTTTCTCTTTGGAGTGTTACAAGCTCTCGGTGCATAAAGAAGATCTGTAAAGTGGCAAAGACTAAAGTCTCAAACTCAAAGAAATATTCTTTATGAAAGTTATGACTTGTCCACACCCTCCTAAAACACCTTGTTTAAACGCCCCCACTTGTCTACGTCTGCTTAACTACTTAGTTTGGCCTTCCAAAAGAAGACACAGCTACAAATCAATGGTTAAGTTGTATTGATGACACTGTTCCAGAATAGTTCAAGCCAAATATTCGAGTGTGTGCAGCACATTTTATGGAGGACTGTTTCCTGATCCTGGCAGAGAAGACTACAATGCAGGCTGTTCGGTCTCACAGTCTGCAAATACGTTTGCATATATAAAGGATTTGTCAATGATGAGCAAGTTTTGAGCTGTGTAGAGCAGCGGTTCACAATTCCAGTCCTCGCGCCCCCCTGCTCTGCACATTTAGTTTGTTTCTCTTACCGCTTCAGATGTTTGATCTATTCGAACGTAAGTGCCCTGCGAAGTGGACATCACAGAATATTACTCCATGATTCCAGTTCAAAGCGAATGTATATGTTCCATTCAAAGTGAATTGACGTGTACAAGAGGTTAATTTAAATTGTATTTATTTACAGAGGTATATGATGTCACACTTGTCCGTGTGTGAAGACGCAGCCAAATCTGTGAATGAATGTTCCAAAGTGAAGTTAACTTTAACAGATTTCCCAGCTCAGGGAGTAGGGAGAAAAAATGAACACTGTTAAATGTTAAAGGGATCATGTCAATGGGAACACAGTTCATGCTCGGAGCTCACTTCTAATGAGCGGATTATCTAAATTATGTGTGTTAACGAAGTGAGATGAGCAAAATATGCACAAAATATGAAATATGAGTTTCGGGGCGCGAGGACTGGAATTGAGAACCTCTGGTGAAGAGTAGTGTTTGTTGTTTGTCGTTTCTCTGATCAAAAATGCAGACATGGTTTTATGTTTATGCGGCGCGATACAAAACAATGCGTAAATCAGTTTAAGTCATTATAATTCATAATAATGTCCCCACTGCATGCAACAAATGTCTGTCGCGTGTGCCGGCATGCGTGTAAAAACACTGGCTCTGATTGGCTGCCATGAAACACATGACTCTGCCTTAGCCAATCATAATCAATTATCTCGTTTTTTAACCCACCTCCACACTCTCTGTGTGAGCCAGGGGTACGTTCAGATTGCATAGTTTATTAGATCAATGCATAGTAACGCGCCACATTTAACTTTCAGTAATGGTAACGGCGGGAAAAGTAGTTTGTTAGATTACCCCGTTACTGAAAAAATGACGTTGTTACCTAACCTCGTTATTTTAAACACCGTTATTCCAAACACTGTTAATAACTTACCCTTATGTTGTTCCAAACCCGTAAGACCTCAGTTTCTAACTTCTAACTGACCCTCTGATGTCACATGGACTACTTTGATGATGTTTATTTATGTTTATTTATGGTGTGATCTGCTGCAGAAGTCAGCAAAATTATGCTCGGGAAATATAAAAAAATAAGATAAAGAGAAGAATGTGACAAAAAAAAGTGATTTGAAACTTTTATGATGATCCTTTGCATATTTTGTTTGTAGAGTTGTGGCTATAATACAATAGTATAATACAATGCGGTTGCATTTCAAAATATCTGACATGGATCAAATTTAGTACCACATGTGGAAGTTTCCAGGCGGTTTGTGCTGTTCACACTGCCCTGATAAAAACAGATCTGCAAAAAAAATCAGATTTGGGCCACATTTGCCTGCAGTGTGAACGTAGCCTTGGTCTGTTTACACTCTGGTTGATGCCCATGATCATATAGAAAACACTGCTACCCTGCCCCAGATGACACTTAAACAGTCAGAACTAGACGTCTGTTCACAGAACATGCCACAGCCAAAATAAGATAACTTAATATTAACAATGACAGGAATCAATCATGGTGTTCGGTGGCTGTAAACAGTGAGAGCTCTTGTGGCAGGCACATGGCATTTAGGTGCCATGGAACACATGCTATATAATGGATTAAAAGAGAGGAAAAAATATGATTTAAGGTGGTAAATAAGTGTAGAATTTGATTGTGTGCATCACTTGGCGTGCAGACTCTGAGATATGCAACACACCTGCAATGCTTAGGTGCTCAGGGATATTTGATCTATTAAAGGAGAAAAATAAAGTATGGTAGCAACTAAGTAATTGTAAGAAAGAACTGCACTGTCTGCTTAGCTGCTAATTGGAATCCAGATATCCAGCTATTGGCGGGAAAAACAACTTATTACTGGAGCTATACAATTGAAGATCCTAATTAGCATATTACTTTTGTCAGTATTAACATATAAGCTAGTTTTAATTAAATACATAACACAAATCACATTAAAAATTAATGAAGAATTTAAAAGTAAATTTTTTAATATAAAATATATGAATTTCCATTGATTTGACTGGATGGGCAAGCTGTCAATCAAGATGAGCCACCCATAGCTCCGCCTCTACATGATGTCATAATAACACATGCCCAATATAATAGCAGGATCTTCACAGCTGCATTTGAAGACAGTGTTAGTATTTGTCTACTCATGTGATCTTAATATGTCTGTGACATTCTTCATAAATATCATTCATTCATTCATTTCTGTAGAGCTGGACATTTTAATAAGAATCAGATGAGTGAGTTCAGCTTTGAGAATGAAAACCAACCTGTTTGTTCATCAGTATCTTCTTGTTTGACTCTGAATATTTCTTCACTCTCCTCTTTAATAAACTCCATCTTTGTTTGTTCCTCAGTATCTTCATGTTTGACTCTGAATATTTCTTTACTCTCCTCTTTAATAAACTCCATCTTTGTTTGTTCCTCAGTATCTTCATGTTTGACTCTGAATATTTCTTTACTCTCCTCTTTAATAAACTCCATCTTTGTTTGTTCATCAGTATCTTCTTGTTTGACTCTGAATATTTCTTCACTCTCCTCTTTAATAAACTCCATCTTTGTTTGTTCCTCAGTATCTTCATGTTTGACTCTGAATATTTCTTCACTCTCCTCTTTAATAAACTCCATCTTTGTTTGTTCCTCAGTATCTTCATGTTTGACTCTGAATATTTCTTCAATCTCCTCTTTAATAAACTCCATCTTTGTTTGTTCCTCAGTATCTTCATGTTTGACTCTGAATATTTCTTCACTCTCCTCTTTAATAAACTCCATCTTTGTTTGCTCCTCAGTATCTTCATGTTTGACTCTGAAAGCTTTGTCAATCTTCATGTCTTCATTCTCCTCTTTAATAAACGGCATCTTTATAACAGTGTCACGTCGATCTCAGTTGATTCAGAAGTCGTTTTTCTCTGTGTTTGGACACTGTCCTGTTTAAGAAGAAAATAAAGTAAATTATTCTCAAAAATAAATGCAAACTAAATCTCTAGATGAGTCTCAATCAGCTCCCTAGTTCAGTAGTCGGTCAAAACTCACTGATGTCTTCAGAGACATTTTCAACATCTCACTTAGGCTGTTGTCCCCACATGCTTCAAAGCTACCACCACCATTCCAGTCCCGAAGAAGCAGTCTCCATCCTGCTTCCTCTATTCCTCTAACCTCTATTCTCATGAAGTGCTTTAAATGGCTAGTCATGCACCATATCAAGTCTACCCCACCCCCTCCCTGGACCCCTTCCAGTTTGCTTATCGGTCCAACTGGTCGACCGATGATGCCATCTCCACTACCCTCCACTCAGCACTCACACATCTGGACAAAATGCTGGTCATAGACTTCAGTTTAAGGCACCGGAAGTGTTCGATTCGCCATGTTAGTAATCCCTACCAGCAGAGAGCACCAATTGAGTTACATTCAAACTGCTGACCTAAAATAACTAAATTTGAAGGAAATCTGTCAAACGGGATTAGTTTTATATGTTATGTGTATGTAAATTAATGTTTACTTCAGATGTTATCTGCAGTGTTTATGGTCTTTTGGGGCAGGTTATGTAATGTATTTAAATCGTTTAGGTGGGTGTGTCTGCAGCGCACTGATGACACCGGTAACTGATCAAACACAAAATATAGCCTTTTTCTCTATGAACATAATTATTTAAACCACCGTTTAAATCATTACCTGCTTCAAAATGAATTCTGTTAAAATCATTGTTGAAACATTTGCACTTAGTGTCAAATAACAAATAAAAACCATTAATAACTGTACAAGGTAAATAAAGGTATGTGTGTATACAAAGCATAAATCTTTCTTCATATTTCAGAATGAGTACTTTGTCGTTTGTTTAAAGTCTGCGTCAACCGGAAGTTGAAAATGACTTTTCTCCAGTGTTGTGATGTATTTCTGAGAGAAACGGAATACTAAATGAGGAATAATAGTGGGCGTGTCTTTATTTTCCAACTAGCACCTGATTGGATCTGTGTGTGTGTGCACAGATATTTCACAAACCCCATTTTGTGTTCTGTCCAATTTTTGAAGCATTCGCGTGTGAAGTGTTTGGAGCACATCCGTGACCTCTCTGTTATCCTTCGAGCATTCAATCAATCAATCTGGACCGTATCGAGGGAATTTAAGGGAATGGTAAAAGTATTTGGGAGTGCCACAACTAAAAATGCACCTCCTCGCCATCTCTTCTTTCACGCGCTGTCAATGCTTTCAAACACACAGGCAGCCTGTCTACTGTCAGTTGGAGGGGCGTGGTTACGGGTGCTAAGCAGACACCCAAACCGTCAATCCTACATCATCAGGGAAGGTCCTCCAATGCTGAGGGGACGGTCATTTTCAGATTTTTAATTAAAGATTACAAAGCCAAAAATTTTTTGTGTGGATTGACTTGCATTGATGAATTGTTCACCTCAAAACTATCAATTTAGGCAAACAAAGTAAATATTGTCAATTTTGATTTCAATTGGACTTAAAATATATTTTATACATTATATAAAGTACAGACTAAAAGTTTGGACACACCTTCTCATTCAAAGAGTTTTCTTTATTTTCATGACTATGGAAATTGTAGATTCACACTGAAGGCATCAAGGGCTATTTGACCAAGAAGGAGAGTGATGGGGTGCTGCTCCAGATGACCTGGCCTCCACAGTCACCGGACCTGAACCCAATCCAGATGGTTTAGGGGTTAGCTGGAACGCAGACAGAAGGAAAAAGGGCCAACAAGTGCTAAGCATCTCTCAGAGAACTCCTTCAAGACCATTTCAGGTGACTACCTCTTGAAGCTCATCAAGAAAATGCCAAGAGCGTGCAAAGCAGTAATCAAAAAAATACAGGAGACTCCTGGGAAAAACGGGAGTGTTGACAGGTATGATTGTAATAATGTACAGAGATACTTCAGATTTATGAATGCTGACTTGTTAGGTGTGGTTTTCTCATTAAAATCATACAATTTCCTATCAATTAAATAGAACGTTTATGCACACTAAGGATTACCAAGATAGTGGTGTGGCGACTTCACTTTCATGACGTAATGAGCAATCCAGTTCTATATTATCCACCTTTATCCTGATGTAAAAATCTCACCCATAGGCTTACTTCCACATTGAGGAAAAAGATTAATAGATATATACACAGATTTGTTGCCAGGGTAACTCTTTTAATTCGGTCTTTGGTGGGAAGTCGTGGCCTAATGGTTAGAGAGTCGGACTCGCAATTGAAAGGTTGTGAGTTCGAGTCTTGGGCCTGCAGGAATTGTAGGTGGTGGGAGTGCCTTGCTCAAGGGCACCTAAGTCATGGTATTGAAGGTGGAAAGAGAACTGTACATGCACTCCCCCCACCCACAATTCCTGCCGGTGTTCTGTCGATTTGTCCTACGCTGTCAGATTTTCCTACCTCCCACTAAAACAGTGGGTAGTACAATTCAGCAACGAAAAATGCTACTGTAAAGTTATGGTTTATTAACGTGTACACCTACCACAACCCTAATCATACCCTTACAGTACTGCAAATACAGTAATTATGCGTTATATTCGCGGTTGTAGCTAAAAGGGATACAGTTACAGGAAACCAACAATAAATATTATTTTCTACCAATTAGATTGCGTTTTTATTAAAGGCTACACCTACCCCAACCCTAAACCTACCCTTACAGTAATGCAGATACATTAAAATATCGTTGTTTAGCATGAGACAAAGGATTCAATATTGATGTGCGTGTGCACAGTAAACCCGGGTAGGAAAATCTGACACGGTAGGATAAAATGTCAGGACACTGGCCCAAGACTCGAACTCACAACCTTTCGATTGCGAGGCCGACTCTCTATTAGGCCACGACTTCCCCCACATGTGGGTCCGCACTCTCCCATGGGCGTTGGGGCTGGCGGTCACATGCTGCTCTTTGCAGGCACAACGAAAGAAAGGGTTAGCCGAATCTTGCGGAGACAGGTCAATGTTTGCATTAATTTTGTCAGTTCCCTGCAGAGTTAAGAATTTTGGATGAAGAATGTCCTAAATAATATTTTTATCTTTGCATAAAGGGTCTGTTTTCTCCAGGAGGCCAACTAAAGCCTAACCCTGTGTATACAGGTGCATCTCAATAAATTAGAATGTCATGCAAAATACATCAAATACATCGTAAGACCAAAAAAAAAAAAAGAAAATTTTTTTTAGTGAATTGTTGGCCTTCTGGAAAGTATGTTCATTTACTGTTCATGTACTCAATACTTGGTAGGGGCTCCTTTTGCTTTAATTACTGCATGAATTCGGCATGACACGGATATTATCAGTTTGCGGCACTGCTGAGGTGATATGGAAGCCCAGGTTTGACAGTGGCCTTCAGCTCATCTGCATTGTTTGATCTGTTGTTTCTCATCTTCCTCTTGGCAATAGCCCACAGATTCTCTCTGGGGTTCAGGTCTGGTGAGTTTGCTGGCCAGTCAAGCACACAGGCACCATGGTCATTTAACCAACTATTGGTGCTTTTGGAAGTGTGGGCAGGTGCCAAATCCTGCTGGAAAATTAAATCAGCACCTTAAAAAAGCTTGTCAGCAGAAGAAAGCATGAGGTGCTCCAAAATTTCTTGGTAAACCGGTGCAGTGACTTTGGATTTTTTTTTTTTTACATAATGGACCAACACCTGCAGATGACATTGCATCCCAAATCACTACAGACTGTGTAAACTTAACACTGGACTTCAAGTAACTTGGGATATGAGCTTCTTTGATTTTGTTTGACAATCCTCATAAGGCTGCGGTTTTCTCGGTTGGTTGTGCATCTTTTTCATCCACACTTTTTTGTTCCACTCAACTTTCTGTTAGCATGCTTGGATACAGCACTCTGTGAACAGCCAGCTTTGTTGGCAATAAATTTTTGTGGCTTACCCTACTTGTGAAAGGTGTCAATGATTGTCTTCTGGACAACTGTCAGATCAGCAGTCTTCCCCATGATTGTGTAGCCTAGTAAACAAAACTGAGAGACCATTTTGAAGGCCCAGGAAACCTCTGTAGGTGTTTTAAGTTGATTAGCTGATTGGCATGTCATCATTATCCAATTTGTTGAGATATTGTTGTGAATTGGTGGGTTTTTTTAATGACCAAGCGGCCAGCGCCAGACAGTAAACCTTTGTTTGATAAATTTAGTCTTCTCAAATCATCACAACTTTCCTAAAATAAAATCTATAGACATTTAACAGTTCAAGCATGTTTAAACATTAAACCTAGATGAATGTGCGCTGTATCCAATAGTTTGTGCAGAGAGTGGTAGCTAAAGCGCATTCTGCAGGACATGGGAGATGCCAGCACAATCACTTGCATTTTTTTCAGTGGATATGCTGTCATTTTTGCTCATAAAGGAAAGAGTAATGCATCATTCATAACTGTCAAGGGTCTATGTTTATTTTTGTGCACTTACAATATCAACAAAACATTGTGCTTTTATAAAATAAAGAAAATAATCATGATGCGCTTTCTGCCATCTGGTCTTGAACAGGAGTGCTTCACAATAATGAACTGAAACTCAGTGAATACATGCCTCAAGGACATGACAAATATATATCTATAGAAGGCTTTAAATGACAAATTGGGAAAAAAAAACTCATTTCATTATAATCATAATCCATAAAGCTACACTTCTCTCTAAAGGCCAAACGCCAGTGCACTGAGGATAAAAAACAACTAATTTCATTATAATCATAATCCATAAAGATACACTTCGCTCTACAGGACAAACGCCAGTGCACTGACTCGTCAAACCTGCTTTCCTGCAGTCTGTTTTCTTACTTTCTAACTATTTTGTCAGTAACAAATATACGTAGGGGAAATGTATTGGAGTAAAAGTATACATTTTAATTAGGAAATGTTGTGGAGTAAAAATAAAAGTTGCCTGAAATAGAAAAACTCAAACTTCAGTCGTGGCCAAACGTTTTGAGAATTACATAAATATTGGAAATTGGAAAAGTTGCTGCTTAAGTTTTTATAATAGCAATTTGCATATACTCCAGAATGTTATGAAGAGTGATCAGATGAATTGCATAGTCCTTCTTTGCCATGAAAATTAACTTAATCCCAAAAAAAACCTTTCCACTGCATTCCATTGCTGTCATTAAAGGAGCTGCTGAGATCATTTCAGTAATCGTCTTGTTAACTCAGGTGAGAATGTTGACGAGCACAAGGCTGGAGATCATTATGTCAGGCTGATTGGGTTAGAATGGCAGACTTGACATGTTAAAAGGAGGGTGATGTTTGAAATCATTGTTTTCCATTGTTAACCATGGTGACCTGCAAAGAAACGCGTGCAGCCATCATTGCTTTGCATAAAAATGGCTTCACAGGTAAGGATATTGTGGCTACTACGATTGCACCTAAATCAACAAGAACTTCAATGAAAGAGGTTCAATTCTTGTAAAGAAGGCTTCAGGGAGTCCAAGAAAGTCCAGCAAGCGACAGGATCGTCTCCTAAAGAGGATTCAGCTGCGGGATCGGAGTGCCACCAGTGCAGAGCTTGCTCAGGAATGGCAGCAGGCAGGTGTGAGTGCATCTGCATGCACAGTGAGGCCAAGACTTTTGGAAGATGGCCTGGTGTCAAGAAGGGCAGCAAAGAAGCCACTTCTCTCCAAAAAAACATCAGGGACAGATTGATCTTCTGCAGAAAGTATAGTGAATGGACTGCTGAGGACTGGGTTAAAGTCATATTCTCCGATGAAGCCCCTTTCCGATTGTTTGGGGCATCTGGAAAAAGGCTTGTCTGGAGAAGAAAAGGTGAGCGCTACCATCAGTCCTGTGTCATGCCAACAGTAAAGCATCCTGACACCATTCATGTGTGGGGTTGCTTCTCATCCAAGGGAGTGGGCTCACTCACAATTTTGCCCAAAAACACAGCCATGAATAAAGAATGGTACCAAAACACCCTCCCACAGCAACTTCTTCCAACAATCCAACCACAGTTTGGTGAAGGACAATGCATTTTCCAGCACGATGGAGCACCGTGCCATAAAGGCAAAAGTGATAACCAAGTGGCTCGGGGACCAGAATGTTGAAATTTTAGGTCCATGGTCTGGAAACTCCCCAGATCTTCATCCCATTGAGAACTTGTGGTCAATCCTCAAGAGGCAGGTGGACAAACAAAAACCCACTAATTCTGACAAACTCCAAGAAGTGATTATGAAAGAATGGGTTGCTATCAGTCAGGATTTGGCCCAGAAGTTGATAGAGAGCATGCCCAGTCGAATTGCAGAGGTCCTGAAAAAGAAGGGCCAACACTGCAAATACTGCCTCTTTGCATAAATGTGATGTTTAAAAGCCTTTTAAACGTATGAAGTGCTTGTAATTGTATTTCAGTACATCACAGAAACAACTGACACAAAGATCTAAAAGCAGTTTAGCAGCAAACTTTTTGAAAACTAATATTTATGTAATTCTCAAAACTTTTGGCCAGGACTGTACAGATACTCCCAAAAATACTTAAGTATGGTACTTAAGTATTTTACTTCAATATATTACACCACTTCTTGTTATACCCCCATCCCCCCCCCCCCCCCCGTTAATCTTTTAATTACATTATAGCTGTGGTGTGAATGTAGCCTAGATTTCACACAGAATCTTTTCTTGCAATATTCTTTAACCAAAGACACAAGCAGAGTCTACCATTTGCTGACTTTTCACATGAATGTTTATTTGGTTTTCTTACATTGACCGCAATTAAATAGTTTTCCAGAAAGAATGCACAAATGATTGTAGAAATTGCTCCTTTTTCTAAAACTCTTGTAACTCGGAAAACTGCAATGTCTTTCCAGAATGTGTTTTCAAATGACGTTTCATGCTGCCTTGACTTCTGAAACTCTTCTCACACTGAGGACACTTGTAAGGTCTCTCTCCAGTGTGAATCATCATGTGAGACTTTAGGGTTCTTTTGGCACTGAAACTGTTTCCACACTGTTCGCAGGTGAAAGGCTTCTCTCCAGTGTGAGTTCTCAAGTGATCTTTGAGGTGTCCTCCTTTTGAGCAACTCTTTCCACAGTGATGGCACATGAAAGGTTTTTCTCCAGTGTGAATTTTAACATGATCCTGAAGGTGATTTGTGTCTGTGAAACTGCTTTCACACTGATGACATTTAAAACTCTTCTCTCTTGAATGAATACTGATGTGATAGTTAAGGTTGTCTTTGTATCTGAAACTCCTGCCGCACTGATCACATGTGAATGGATTCTCTCCAGTGTGACTTCTTATGTGAACCTGTAGGTTTCTTTTAAGGGTGAAACTCCTTCCACACTGAGGGCAGGTGAACGGCTTCTCTCCAGTGTGAAGTCTAATGTGACCAATAAGGAAACTTTTCTGTGTAAAACTCCTTCCACACTGAACACATATGAAAGGCCTCTCTCCGGTGTGAATCCTCATGTGAATCTTAAGGTGTCCTTTACGTGTGAAACTCTTCCCACACAGTTTGCAGGTGTAAGGTCTCTCTCCAGTGTGAACTCTCATGTGGGCTTTAAGGAATTTTTTCTCAGTAAAAGTCTTTTCACACTGAGGACATATTAATGACTTCTTTTCAGTGTGAGTTTTCATGTGAGTCTTAAAATATCCTTTTAATGAGAAACTCTTCCCACACAGTTTGCAGGTGCAAGGTTTCTCTCCCGTGTGACGTTTTATGTGGGCATTAAGGTAATGTTTTTGTGTGAAACTCTTTCCACACAGTTTACAGGTGTATGGTTTCTCTCCAGTGTGATTTCTCATGTGGACATTAAAGAGTTGTTTCCGTGTAAAACTCTTTCCACACTGAGGGCATATTAACGGTTTCTTTTCAGTGTGAAATTTCATGTGCATTGTAAGGCTTCCTTTCTGATTGAAAATTTGTCCACACTGTTGGCAGGTGAAAGGTTTCTCTCCAGTGTGAATTCTCATGCTGGAATGAAAGTTTGTACTTTGTGGTTTTTGAGCTTTTTTTGTTGAGAAACTGATTTCAGTTTGTGAGGAACTAATCGATTCTTCTTCAGTTTTGAAATCACGTTTTTCATATTGATATTTCTCTTGAATTTTATTCAGTTCTTGATTCTCCTCTTTAAGTGCCATCAGGTCTGCAGTGAAAAGAGACAAATAAAAGTTAATAGTTTGTACTTAAACATCATCAGTATTCCCATTATATTTGAATTTAAAAGGCATAATTTCAGTTAGGGGGAAAAAGCTTTTGGCTCTTCTCCTGAGGCCACAGGCAACATTTTCTCAAAACAATAAAATAATGAAATTCATGTTTAACTAAGTTAAGCTTAATTAGAAACAAAACCGCATCAGGCATGTACGTATAGTCAGGGGTGTACATAAGTGGTCCGCATGCGCGACCAAAATAAAAATGCATTATATAAATATGTTCTGACAGCGCATTTGCGTACCGACATGGTTGACCACTGTTAATACACAATTACCATTTTAGATCACAAACTGTAGTATATAAGTTTTATTTTCAACCTGAATGTATAAATCTAGGCTATGCCATGCCATTTTCAAAGCACAATGCAAAACTGTGACATTCATCCACTGATGCTCTTTAATCAGCAGCAGCGCTAAATCCGAAAGCACGTATACTTACTTGCCGGCAACCTCCCAAAATAAAAGCCTGCTGATTTTAAGTTTTAATATGATGAAAACTCTTTTATTTATTTTTAGACGCTTTTATCCAAATCGACTTAAAATTGGGGAATACTTAAAGCAGTTCTTCTTAAAGAGGTAAACGAAGAAAGTAGTAGTAAATATTAGCATTTTATTTTTAAGTTTACTATAAAATAAATGTACTTGTATTTAATACTAGGACTGCCTTTTATTTTTTATAATATTATCACACACTATTATTTAGTTTATTTACTATTATTTTATTTTAAAAAATTGCAGTAATATTATAACTATTATAATTTTTTTTTGTATAGTTATATTTATTGGGTCACGCTATATGCAGTGTGAGGACCAAACCAAATCTCCAGGTTCTCTTATGAGAACCAGACTGAAAAAATGATGTGCACCCCTGCGTATAGTTAGCCAGCACCCCCCATTATTGGAATCACAGCTAAAAGTGCTCTACCTAACTTATAATTGTAACAGTTTCCTACTTCAGTGTGTTACAAACGTAATTTTGGTGTCTTTGGAAAGAAGACCCTTTGGGCTTTACTTTTCATCAACCAGATTTGATAATGCTCAAAAATATTAAAAGTTATAGACACCGTTGTGCCTTGAATTTTTTTTTTACCACACTTAAATATTTTTTTTATTTGATATAAAAATACATGAAATGAGTCCTGGAGCAATCTAGAAAAGTAATGGGTTGAAAGCCACATGTCTCATGAGTTTCTATTTCAAATCTGAATAAGATATCATGAAAAATGAGACTCCTGCAAATATTTTTCTGAGATTATTTCTAAACCCCCCCACCCTCCAAATATAAGAAAATATATTTCCCAATAGTATTGAAGGCTTCTACAAACTATTTAGTCAGTAAACATACCACTGCATAGTTTTTTTCAATTATAAAACACTAGACAGAAACTTAGACATCATATAAAGGGATTTATTTGAGCACTAGAAAAAATAAATAAATAAAAACTTTGTTTGGCAATTACAGAAAATCCTGAGATTGCTAGAAATGCACAATTTACAATGAACTACAATGCAAATATGTGCTGATGGCCACTTATACAGATGTTAATAACACAAATGTGCCATAGAGTAAATAATCCTCTCTCTCTATTCATATAGATGTGTTCACTTTGATAGCCGTGATCATGCAGTAATAGCGAGCTGATTTGGGCTCATTTGCACTCAAACACATGGCTCTGTTGGACTAAACGTGCTTCATAAGATGTCGCTCAGTGGACCCTTACCTTTTTAACTAAACCGGGATTTACAGCTGTGGATGTGTTTATGACTCTTTATTACGACTGATCTGGTATGTACAGAGTTTCTATTGCTCATGTTTGTATGTGTACTGCTTACACAAATGTAGCAAATACAGTCTTTATATGCTTTCCATTGAAAAACAGCGATCTGTCATCGATGCTTGAGGCTTAGATCTTTATAATGATACATAGATTAAATGAAACGGGACAAATTTAATCTTCACAATCTATTCATAAATCACATTCATAATGAATTCATAATCTGACACGTGCAAGTTGAGTGGCTTTCAGGATGAGGGCGTCCAGCCCATTTGCGACGCACTCTGTTCTAATAGCATATACACAGCCCAGAGTGAGAAGCTCCAGTCCGCCATTACTGTTCTCTTGCTGTAGCTGCTGGAGATACAGACGGCGCCAAAGAGCCATTAAAAGTGTAGTGTTTTGGGATGCACCAACAAACATAGGAGTCTCCATTGACCACAGAGGACACGGTGATTAACTTTAATTTTTGAAGGAAATATCTTGAAAAAATAGCTTCTGGAAAAGGGATCAATACCAACGCTTTGTGCGCAAATGTCCAGGCTCCATACAAAGTAACCATCACGCATTATATTTTGTTTTCCAAAAGAGCTTCTTGGCTCTCTGTAAGGCTAATGTTGGTAAAGCTATCTCTGTCTCTACCTGTTTTCATTGGTGCTGTCTTCATGTGCTACCAGAATGATCGTGAATAGGAATGCGAATAGGAATTTGCATTTGGCATAAATGTGACATTGACACCTTAATTTTATCATTAGATGTACAGAAAGCTTTCGATCAAGTGGAGTGGCCATATTAATTTTATAGTTTGGAAAGGTTATTTTTGTTCGTTATCTGAAGATGTCTGTTTGTAATTGGGAACACCTGTCTGCATATATTTGAACATCTGTTTGCTAACTAGCAAAGGGGTGTCATGGTTCATGGGTTCACTGCTTATTTCCTGATACCTGACCTCCCGTCTCCGGGTTAGAGTTACTGTTCCGCCATCTTCAGTGTGGTTGCGTCCCTGTACTACCCTATCACTAAGCCAGACATGATCTTCCTCGATCTACTTATTGTCTGTTGAGACTCTGAATACAACCTTGATTGTACTGCAATTGAATCCAACCTCTTTTTTTGTGTTGAGACGGGGGGATCCTCACTATTTTCCTTCAGTTCATGGCAATGTATGTTTAATCCAATTTTAATCCAATTTCTGTTATGTCTTACCCTAGTCAAGTCATTTTTATTTTTAAAGCACATTTAACCAGTGTTGCACCAAAGTGCTATACATTTAAAACAAGGCAGATTTAAAACTGGTCAGCGAAGGAGCAAGCCTCACATTAATAGGCAGGCTATTCCAGAGTCTGGGAGCTGTGGCAGCGAATGCCCGACCAACTTTTGTTTTGTAATGACAACGAGGGACGGTTAAAAGAGACTGATTACCGATCTCAGAGCCCTTTGAGGAGAGTATGGAATCATAGATCGCAGATGCATTTTGGTGCTTCGCCAGACAAAGCCTTGAATACAAGAACAACAATTTTTAATTAATAGAATAGAATTAATAGTTTCATTTTATTTCGACTTCCAATAATTATGAAAACAATGCTGCATTCTGTTTTGTCATTTAAAGTGTGGTGACTTTCCTTGCATGTTTGATCTGAGATTCAACAGACAAGTATACACTATGCACTTAAATGGGGAAATACAGTCCCAAATGTCAAAATGCCCTTCTTGGTGAATTTTCACTTAAATGCAGTCAGTTATGTCTTAAGTTGGAAAAGTTTGAAAAGTAATCGAACTGAGCAATTCAAACTTTTGGAGTACTTCGGGACATCATTAAACTTAGCATTATTGAGGGTAGGGAATAAAAATGTAGTCTATACTTTATTAAAAAAAAAAAAAAAAAAAAAAGTTTTAAACACAATCCCTATTCCTATCACCAACTTGCTGTTTACAAAGCTAACCAAGTTGCCATTCATATACATACAGCCAATGGTTATGTTTCCATTCAAAGTTACGAAATAAACTTGTGAACATAATTGGAAATACTGAATTTGAAATAAAGTACTATTTCCACCCAGGGAGTTAAAAAGAACAAAATTGTCACTTATTTATTAACTTGTGCTAAATTTCAGGAAGAAAAACTAAACTTGCTGCAGTAGGAGAAGGCACTGTATTTGAAAATTTAACTTAAAAGGTCATGTTTTTTTTTTTGAAGCTTTGATTGTGTTTACAGTGTGCAATATAACGTGTTCATGTTCCGCATGTAAAAAAAAAAAAACAGTATTTTTTCACACTAGTCACTTATCTGTATACCACCGTTTTAACTGTCATAAAAACGGGCTGATGACTTCCTTGTTCTATGAAGTCCCTCCTTCAGAAATACGTAACGAGTTCTGATTGTGCCAGCGGTTCCTGTGTTGCACGCGGCCCTCCTGGAAACGCGATTGGGCTAGTTTTTGAGTAGTTTTGAGAAGCAAATGGGCAGGATTTGTTTTGAAAACCTGGCAATCCTGATCTGAACGCACGTGCTGGAGATGTACTTATAATCACAGAACGCTTTTACTAACGAGATGCGCATGAAAATCACATTTGATTTTTTTTGCACAGCCCTAACATCTAGTTCACAAAGCTAAACAGCATTGCCCTTCGTGTAATAAGTTACAGAAACTGTTATGCGCACCAACTTAAATAATAAAATACACTTACCGGTTGTGGTCCATAAACAACACCTTCTCCAGACAAAGAGGGAACTGCTCCATCTTTCAAGAATAATCTCTGTGCGAATCCGGCATTAACCTGATTGAGATTGAGGAAGCTGTCCTCAGCAAAATGTGCTGCGCATAGTTTTACATGTGGATTATAATTTGCGGGAACCGAGTTAAACATAAATTGTAACCATTGATCTCCAAATACAGCGTCTCTGGGAAGCCCAAACAAAGGTGATTGGACTCTGAGATGAAAATAACAGCGTTTTGACGACATGGCGACAAACGCACTCTTCAAACGCAACTCTTCCTCCTCCGTGCGAGCGCAACAAGACCCCGCCCCCTTTTTTGTGTATTGTTGTGTATTGTAAAGAGCTTCAGAGCACACAGGTGAAACGCTGTCAGGTTATCATATTTTCAGAGTCCGCTGTTTGGGAACAGTTCTTGGGAGAAAATTATATCAAAGCCCTTTGACGACTTTGCTCAAGCATATTAGAATGACAAAACTAGCATTTCAGATGCTGTGCAATGAGACCGGTCCATTGGTTTGTCCAGTTTTATGCTGTCGCATCACAAAGTCACATGTATTTTTTAATGCACATTAAGGAATTTATTCAGTAAAAGTGTTTACATCAAAGTTTATGTGCATGTTTTCATACTGGATGAAAAATGTATCCTGCTCAAGTGAGCACATAATTTTATACACATTTTTTATTTATTTATAATAACCAGTAACACATCTATAAAGGTGGAGGGTTTCAGAGGAACTCAGAAAGTGTGCTGCAAAATGCTCAAGTGGAAGCAAACCAGGCATTTAAATGTAAAGCAGCAAGCTCATTGGCTGCATACGCAACATGAACCAATCAGTTTGCGATAAGTTATTTAACATAGTTTAGAAACCATCAGCCTGGGCCATCCAGAGTTTCATGAAGGAACTAAGCATTTATTTAAATTGACTTTTTTATTATTTATAGCATACCATTACAGTTTTATACATTTTGTTTACTTAAAATGCAGATGCCAAGAAATTCATATTATAAATTGCATTAAGTTAGAAGTGTTCAGTTGGTCTGGTTAATTTTAACGTATCACCTTCAATACACAGTTTGTTCCTCACATTTACACTGTCTCTCTCAATGTGAAGATCCCACACATGTGCGGTTAAATGATTTAAGGAAAAGAAAACACTCATCCTAGATCAACTTCTTAAGGTGATGGTGTTAGAACATGTGAAAATCACAGTAGATTAGGAATGCACGATATATCGGCCACCATATCGGCATCGGCCGATAAATGTAAAGTTTTCGTTATCGAACTGATAAGATTATTTGGCTGGTATCGTAGAGTCAATAAATAATAAATTATTTCCTGCAGAAACACTTCAGATGAGCACTGTTCACCATGATGGTTTTTAATTTCTTGAAATGTTATTGGAAACAGTTTAAAAATGGAAATACAGTGAACTGAAACATGTGCAAGGCAAGTCTGTCATATTATTAGATTATTAGCTACTGTTAATTATTGTAACGCAATCTGTGTTTCGCCCATGTTCTAGTGCATTGTTAAGGAATGAGCGCATCCACAACGGATCCACACGACTAGCACAGTTGAGTTTGCTTGGGAATTTACAGTTTTTTTGTGCAATTGTACGTTTTAATAGAGTTTATTTTATTTTACAAGTGTAATCAGAATCAGAATGAGCTTTATTGCGAGGTATGTTTACACATACAAGGAATTTGTTTTCGTGACAGAAGCTCCGCAGTACAACATAATGACAGCGACAGAACAAAAAACACAATAAAAGAATAAAAAATACAAACAATACAAAAAAAAAAGATAAGTAGGTAAGGAATGACAATATAAAAATTGACAATGTATGGCAGGTATATTACAATGAGCAGTTATGTATGTACAGGTATATTATGTGCAAAAATTTTAAGTGTACACTAAGTATGTGCGTTAGATAAATAAGTGTATGTGTATGTAAATATAAATAGTGTAGTGTGTTCTACAGTTATTATCAATTGTTCATAGATGGATTGCTTGAGGGAAGAAACTGGTCCTGTGTCTGGTCGTTCTAGTGTTCAGTGCTCTGTAGCGTCGACCAGATGGCAACAGTTCAAAGAGGGAGTGTGCTGGATGTGAGGGGTCCAGAGTGATTTTAACAGCCCTTTTGCTCACTCTGGATAAGTACAGTTCTTGAATAGATGGGAGGGTTCAATGATTCTCTCAGCAGTCCGGACTACCCTCTGTAGTCTTCTGAGGTCAGAATGCATCCACTGCATCCATAAGAGTGCATCCACAACAGAAGTTACACATTCTGATTAGCACGTAACTTAGTTCGAGTTCACATGTGCATTTGATCTTTTTGTACGTATACAAGTTGTAATATTATATTTATCTTATGTAAATATCTGAATATATGATGCACTTCAGTTTACCGATGTTCATTCCGCTCTTCAGCTTCAAGAACTATAAACTGTCACCTAGATATCTGATTGGGCAGAGAGGGACACGAGAGGGAAAAAAACCCTTACAAATAAGTTCACATAGCCATTCAATATCCATTATTTGCTGATTATTACTGATGAACTGATCAAAAAGTAGCCTACTGTTCAGATGCGTTTTACTATAGTGTAGTAATATAGTAATAATTTAGTACTTTCTCCTGTTTTATTGATGGTTTCCTCTTTTCTGATAATTTGGAATGAGGATAAAACACACACACACAAAAACATGCAAATAAGTTCAAACATCAATTCAATATCTAGTATTTCCTGAGTATTATGAAATTCGAGATGGCCGCCCCCTGATGATGTCATAATATGCAAATTAGACGAGTATATTTGCACCCCACATAAGCTTTAGATCATGCCCAACATTTCTAATTGACAGTAGATCTCTAGCTTAAAGCCTTTTAAAGCCACAAGCTTTTGAAATCTTAATGTCAAACTACAAGATTTTTTCCAGTTGAGTGCAAGTGTGCTCATTATACCACGGTGTCAGACTATTTAATCCATTGTCAGACCTTAAGCTTTTTTTAAGCGTAGAGGAGCGTCCATATCTAAAAATATTAAAAGAGATTTTTCTGAGCTATTTGATATGCTGAGGAATTGAGATGTCAGAAAGATTTCTTACATTGCAGTCTTTTGCAACAGAAGTGATGGTTCTACCATCTTTGTAACAAGGAGTTGAATTTAGATATATGAAGTACACACAAGACTAGACAATAATCTGAGATATAATCTTACAAAGTTACGAAAATAATGACACATGACGCAGATGACATAGAATAGCATACATAGCATGTGCTATTTACGTTCAATGGAAATTCAATGAGACAAAATGTTGAATAACATTTTTTTTTCATACAAAAAGTTTTGGTTGAACCCCTGATGTCATGTGGATAATTTTACAGAAATCCTTGCTATGTTTTTCTGGACCTTGATCGTGGTAATCACCTTGCTGTCTATGGGAGGTTCAGATAGCCCGCAGATATCAAAATCACCAAAAATATCTTAATTTGTGTTGCTAAGATTAATGTAGGTATTACAGGTTAACAACGACCCGAGTGTGAGTAATTATTGACAATTATTTTTCTTTTTTTGTAAACTAACCATTTAAAGGCAGTTTAGCCATAATTATTGGCTTATTCTTGGTCAATTAACTTTAATATCACTGAAGAACTGAAATAATGTAGATACAGTATATCTTTAAAAAAAGAAGGTCAAATAGCCTCTGTTACACTATTTTAGCCATATATAATTGTAACAATACAATTACTAACAACTGTAATAATTACTAGCGGTGTCAATCAGCTCCCTTGTTCAGTTGTTGTGGCACTAATCAGTGAGTCAGCCATTTTAAGGACTGTCTCAAATCGCGAAATCCTTCCATCAAATGTGATGTTATTTCCTTCCTAAGGGAGCATAGTGATTGTCGCTGCTGCCTAGGTTTTGCGTGCATTGTGGGATTTTTCAGGGAGTGAACATCCCAATGCACTGCAAAACCTAGGGAACAGCGACACTCACTATGCTCCCTTAGGAAGAAAATAACATCACATTTCTGAAGCGCAAAATATAAATGACACAATCCAACTCAATAAATATTATGAAAAGCAATAGAAGATTTGAAAACACAAACCTTTTTTTATATATAACTATTTCAACAAACACACATTGCCACGCAGTAATTGAACATCTAATTAGCATTTAAAATTCATATTCGGCTGAATCTCATAAGAACTTGTAACAGAACGATGTGTTTAATGAGAATAAATAAATTGTTTTTTTTTCAGGTTAAAACCATAGACTGTATAAAAACATGGATCCTGTAGACTCCTGAAGATTGTTTTTGAAGCACAAAGTGTGCAGAGTGGGCCATCGCCATCTTGGCAGCGCATCACCATGCGACTCTCCCGGGCAATCGAAAATGGCCAAAAAGGTGGGGAGCTGGTTGCTGAAGCCACGCCCACATACATGTCACTCAAGTGGCCACACCCTTAATTATTCAGAACTTTAAGGCTTAATATAATTTAAACTGATGGGGGTGAATTTTTTGTATAACTCATCCGAGTTGTGATGAAGGGCAAAATTAGCTATATAGAACAAATTATTTTTATTTTTTTTTCTGGTGTAAAGTTGGGCGTTTTTACATGGACAGTCTATGAAACTGACTCCCTTATGCAGCCAGCCTCAAGCGGCCGGTCGGTGAATTACAGTTTTAGTCACTTCTTGTTTGGCTTCACAAGAGAGAGCAAGAGGATGGCGCTTGGTTAAAACAGTAAAGTGAAGAGAGGGATGATCAAGCTCATTTGTCTGTACTGACGGATGTACTGCTACTTCTTCTAGTCAAAAATCTGGGTGTTATATTAGACAGCAACTTGTCTTTTGATAATCATATTTTCCATGTTACAAAAACTGCATCCTTCCATCTTAGAAACCAAGCCAAGAAACATGTTATCTGCCAAGCTACGAAACATGTTATCTGTTTCTGATGCAGAAAAGCTAGTTCATGCATTCATGACCTGTAGACTGGACTATTGTAATGCACTTCTAGGTGGTTGCCCTGCTTCAATAAACAAGCTATAGGTCGTCCAAAATGCAGCAGCTAGAGTCCTTACCAGGTCAAGAAAATATGATCATATTACCCCAATTTTACAGTCTCTGCACTGGCTACCTATTAAGTTCTGTATCAGTTACAAATTATCATTACTTACCTATAAGGCCCTAAATAGTTTAGCTCCTGCGTACCTAACTAGCCTTCTACCACGCTACAACCCATCACGCACCCTAAGGTCACAAAACGCTGGACTTTTGGTAGTTCCTAGGATAGCAAAGTCCACTAAAGGAGGTAGAGCTTTCTCACATTTGGCTCCCAAACTCTGGAATAGTCTTCCTGATAATGTTCGGGGTTAATAATAAATTTATCTAAATTATTGTAATTTCATAATTGAAGACCAAAATAAAAAGTTTTTCAATTAATTGCACAACCCTAAATGTGATCTTAAAATGTCTTCTCATTATTCAAAATGATGATGATAAAAAATAAATAAAAAAAAGAGCAAAGTGTACTGTGTAATCTTCGTTGCATGTTTAATGGTAATGGTTCATGTGATCTCAACCAAAGTCCTTGTAAGATAAGTTATGTCACTCTGTGGCCATTTTTGAAGAGCCTGTCGGGCATACAAGTCCAACTCCCATCTCTTTGGATGGGGAAACATCAAATTCTCCAAAAGTGTTCACTAAGCTTGCAATTAAATTTCAGATTTGAAATCACCAAACGTGCATTTTTAATTGCACATCTCAACCGGGAGCTTCTAACAGCAGCTGCAGTGATGCACTGACTTTACCGATTAGCGATTGGCTCCTTCTTTCAGTAGATGAATCCTGCAACTGAGTGGGCATAATGAGCGCTACATTTTTACCCATTGAAAACTATACGAGTGACATGTCTTGGGCATTCTATAATCTCGGTCTCAATATATCTGTCCACACAATGTACGGTTGCCACTTGTCCCTTAAAATAGGGAATAGTCTTGGTAAAATGATGCATCCTCAAATGTATCAAATCAATACGGGACACGATTTGTGAGCGTGAATGCATTTTGGCATCCGTTCAACGATGGAGCCTCTAGAGTGCACACCATTAAAGCCCTTTCACACAGTTTGCAGAAAAGCATTTGAGTTGCACACGGTGAATAGTCTGACTTAAAGGTACAGTTCACCCAAATTTGTTTGTAATTTTTTACACTCCTACAAGTTGTTCCATATTTGTAATTATTTATTTATTCAGTTGAACTCAAAAAAGATACTTTGAAGAATGTGGGTCACCAAACAATTTCTGGTGCCCAAAGACTCAAAGTATCTTTTTTGTGTTCAACTGAAGAAAGAATGTTATGCAGATTTAAAACAACCTGGGTAACCATACCTTTAAAGAGACATTGAGCTATTGTTTTACTAAAACAGACTGTTAATATAACATTACATACACTATCAGAGCTTGGTAAACAATTCTTATATTTATACATTATTAGACAGATGAATCAATAGATTTTAAATATGGTTATACATTTATGATTAATAAATATGGTCTAACACTATGTCATAAAATTTTTTGCATTTTAGATATCTTCCTGTTCAAACACACCTGATTCAACTCATCAGCTCATTAGTGAAGACTCCAAGACCTCAAATGTGTGTGCCAGATAAGAGACACCAAAAATGTATAGTGTTGGGGGATCTCCAGGACTAGGATTGGGAACCACTGGCCTAGATGAAGTTGGCAACGCTAACACGATGCAACCCGCTCCATGTCAAATAGAACATTTTAAATAACAAAACTCTACAAAAATATCATTCCTTTCTGTAGAGTTGGGCATTTTAATCAGGATCAAATGAGTGAGTTCAGCTTTGAGAATGAAAACCAACCTGTTTGTGTCTCAGTATCTTCATGTTTGACTCTGAATGTTTCTTCAATCTTCATGTCTTCACTCTCCTCTTTAATAAACGCCATCATTATAAAAGTGTCCCATGGATCTGTAAGAGATGGATCACAGATTCCTCAAGTTATCAATAACACAAATCTTCTGTATTATATAATCAAGTGTGAAGTGATCTCAATATCCCCGATTAACTACACAACATTTGTGATATGTAATGGCCGTCAATGGTGTTGCAGTTTATCAGTCCAAAAGAAGTGAAATAAAGAGCATCCATCCATAATAAAAAAAAGTCCCCAACAAATGTGTCCTGAAGCGAATCGATGCGTTTTTGTATGAGAAATATCCACCTTCAAAACAATCACTTTAATCTAGCTTGCACCAACAGTTTTACACCGAAACAGCTCCAGGAGGATGGCGTAAAATGTCTGCGTTGCGCATTCACAGGTGAGTCTCATGAAAACCAACGTTTGTTAATGGGATCAAAAGGAAGCAAATTTTCTATACTTACAGTAAGCAAAAGACAACTACTCTCCCCTTGGCTTATATCGAAATCATCCGACATTCTTGACAAATCGTCATTGTGTATTTCTAAATCATGATCATTGATTTGTTTTGATCTCTCCACTGCACTTTTGCGTTCGGCAATTCTGAGCAGCGAATGCACAACGCTGACCTCATTCATCATTCCCCTAGAGCTGCTTCCTTGTACAACAGTTAGTGCAAGCTAGATTAAAGTGATTATTACATTATTTTTCTTACAAAAATGCCTCAGGAGTCCTGGAGGCCTTTGTTCAGCCTCTGTCTGTATCAGGAAAGGCAGCAACAGACACAACTGTTTGGAGCCTGTGGCCCATGTGGAAAGCGCCAATAACAGATACCAAGTCCTTAGTCTACAGCTTGTGAAGCAGCAACAAATATGACCATGTTCTCAGCCTCCAGCATGTGAGGAGAGATACTAAGTTTACAGTCTCCGTCCAGCTAGACAACAACAGATGCAGCACATCCAGAGTCTCCATCCTAGAGAGACAAAGCAGATCGATCAAGTTCTGAGTCTCTAGTCCAGAGAAGCAGAAGACACACAGAGATCTGCCACAAGGTTATACCAGACACGAATAGTGTGTCTGGCGCGAGTGATTTCAGTGTGAAGTCAATGCAAAGATGCGAATAGACAACCTGCGGTGCGTTTCGTGTGAGTTGGAAAATATGAACTTTGGCGAAATTTCGCACCGCATTAACCAATAAGGAGCTTGCTCTAGTAGTGACGTGATTATGACGTAGCGAGCGGAGGGAAAATCCAAAACAACAATGGAGGACAAAGTCATCATCGCTGTATGTGGATACATGGAGCTGTATGATACTTATATAGAAACAGAAATAAAAAAGGATCTTGCTTGGAAGAAAGTGAGTGAGGAGGTCGGACAATCTGGTAAGTTGTAAACTCTTTACTCAATTTTGAATTGATGCGTTTATTTAAAGGAAGTGTGCAGAAAGAAGTGGAAGAGTCTGAGGGACACATCTTTATTTATGTGAATATGGAGAGGGGGGATGAGGAGAATCAGGCCGCAGGGTACGAGCACACAGAGGACCAGGAGACAGAAGCAGGAGAGACAGGAGATGTTGACAAGTGAAGCAACACAACAGGGCATATATGTTGTTTTTTATGGTGAAGTGTCTAAATTTCTCTCTGTCTGTCTGTCTGCCACCAAGAAATTTCCGGATCCGTCCTGTAGCTCCAGCGCTGTCTCCACGCTCAGAGGATGAGCTCTTCCTCTTGAGTCTGGTCCCTTCCCTGCAGAGGTTGCCGCCTCAGACGAAATAATTCGTCAAATTTCAAATACATAAATTAATTTATGAAAGCAGTTCTGCTTAATCTGAAACAATTGGAGCCTAAATATACGTTTTTAAAAAGAGGCAGCAGTCTCTGCAGGGAATGAACCAGACTTTCTCTCCTTTCTTCTCTCCTTCACTCTTCCCTCTTCCAAGCAAGATCCTTTTTATCCCTGCATGTAAATAGTTGTAAATGTTCTTTGTATATAATATCTATATAGTTATTTGATTTTATTTATTTTCTATAAATGTTCCATGTAATGACCAAAGGTTTTGGTGTGTTATTTTGTGCACGACATAGTAAATCATAATTTGTATTTGATAAAAATATATTTTACATGTTAAAACTAAAATACTTATGGCAAACATTTCATTCTAATTATATCCGATTGAAAAATCAACTCACAATAGTATGGTAAAAAATAGTTATTTGTGATTAGACCAGTGTAGTGATTTAGTGTGAGAATGCAGCAATGAGACAGGGATTCAAGATTGATTTACAATATATAAGAAAATTTCACATGCCACTCTTCTTCCAATCAAGAACCTTTTTATTCCTGCATGTAGTTATATATATAAACTGAATAAAGACCAAAGATTAGATTTACCCCAAACAAATATTGTATGTTTAACCACTAAAGCGCCATCAGAGCCAGCGGCACACATCAGAAGGTCTAGCCGAGGAGAGTATGCTCTCGGCGGATACATGAGGACTGAGCTCCTGCTGATCGCGTGGAGCTCACCATCTCCAAAATCAGAAAAACTAATTTTTAAATAGGCGCTGTCTTTATAAATAAACCACAGATTTGAGTTTAAAACTACATTATTGCCTGAAATACTTTTAAAACTACATTTCATGACACGTTAACAGTAATATTTTAAAATTATCCAAATAAAGCAGCATTGTGATTTCAACCACCATTTTTAACTCAACTGGCAGAAGCCCCTCCCATGACGCGAATCCACGTCTGTTGTGAACTTAATTTCACGTGCGAATGAACTCAAAATGTTCAAGCGTCAAACTACGCGCAAATAATGCCATATATTCGTGCAAGTCATGTCTGGTGTGAACGCACAGTAACAAGTCTCAATTAGCTTTTTTATGTTACTTACCATATTTATGAAGTTATCGAGATTGTTGGAACATGCTTAAGTTTATTGAGATTTTATATTAATTTCATTTTAATCTATGGCCCAATCATTAATACAATTAATGTACATGCCTTTGGTGTGAGAGACCCGGGTTTGAATCCACTGTAAGACACCAATGTGTCCCTGAGCAAGACACTTAACCCCTAGTTGCTCCAGAGGCGTGCGACCTCTGACATATATAGCAATTGTAAGTCGATTTGGATAAAAGCGTCAGCTAAATGAATAAATGTAAAAATGTAAATGCAATCTCAGGCTCAGTGCTCTAGATTTGTGTACTCAGTAACCATAGTAACTGACACTCCACACGGCTGAATGAAAGAATGGTGCCAGCAGACGTTAATACATTGGAGCTATATCAAGGTAAATATGAGAAATACTGCCCGTATGTTTATTATATGTCATTTCTGAACCACTCATAATTCATTCCGATGTAAACATTTCTGGATTTTTAAAATTTCATCAGGTGATATTTGAGATTATTTAATGCTAACTCTAAAGCTAACACCAACAGGCTAGTCAAACATGAGATATTACAGGGACAGGGGGAAAATGCCATTTCCACATCTCCTCCATGGAAGTGATAAAGACAGGTTGGCTTGGCAAGGACATTGTCTGTAATTAAAAGCAAAGTAGTTTGCCTATAGTACTAAAAATATAGTGTAAACACAAACTTTACATACAATGTCATAGAGAATGTTTTAAAATGAGATATTTTATTGTTTACAACAAAATCTGACATAGTCTCTCTGTTGTTCTTTAAGATGGCACCCAAAACATCAGCAGAGAAGTCCAGACTATTCAGGGAAAGACTAAATCTGATTCAATGAAATATTCTGAGTTCCTAAGGAAAGCTTCTCTTTTTTATTACTACTGCTGTTAGGCCAGTTGTTCTTTTCCTGTTTGAAATAAAAATAAGAATAAACTTACAACTTGAATTTGAGATTAATTGTGTCCTACACATTGAGGTCATGAATCACTCTTGCATTTCCATCATTTATAATTCTACTTTTTTATATCTGAAATGTTATTTTCACCATAAAACATATTTTCCTGGTCATTTTCACAACCACAAATATATTTTGGTAAAACATAAAAAAAACAAAGTTAAGGAAATTATGGTGGTGGTGTTGATTATTTAGCAGTTAAAGGTGAAGTATATGTATATAAGTTGAAAAATATCAGATTTGAAAATGTCAGAAATATGAATGAAAAGTTTCAGTGACTTAGTGTTCAGAAAGTTTTTTGGTGTTAACTTTGTAAAATCTTAACAGTTGCATTTCAGAGAAATAAATCAATTTATAATTTGGAAAGGTGTAAGTGTGATGTGTAACCCAATATATTTATAACTACAAATATTTCAACATTTTTGGTTGAAAACACGTTTTTGTCAGGTCCAAAAAGTATCATAGTTTAAGAACCACCCAATTATCCATGGTATTTATTTTAATAGCTCTGTTTTTAATAATATGCACTAATATAACAGATAAGATAGAATCTGGTAAAATGCCATTAACTAAACCCAGTAAAATAAATAGCGAGTCAAGTATATAACTTTAGATGTTAAGCTGATATCTTATCCATACCACATGCCTTATTATTTTTGGCATCATAACTGCATCTTAAACTTCTTGACGAGAAACATTCACAACCTCCTCATTATCAATGTCATTATAGTATGTAAACTGGACGCAGCAAAAGTTGTTTACGTTCAGCACGCGCACGCTTTTTACAAAACGTGAATAAACGTAGTTGTGTTGATTTAAACACTTTAAACATTTGATGAAAAGTGCTCACCTTTCTTCAGAATCACAGACGCAGGAGCGCAGCGCAGCCTTATGACGTCACAACGCCACACCAAAATAAAAGTCTTTTCATGAATTAAAAAAAACATAAATCCCGTAAAACAAGGACTTTAAAACAAAACTTACAAAAAAATAAAATAAAAATCAAATGTTGCTTATTATTCCAAATATAATCATAAAGAATTAGTTTTATTTCCTTAATCCAGCTGTCTGGTACCACTAATGAATAGTGTAAATACATTAATTAATAAAAAAGACCACCCTGTGTCTTTGGGAAAGTGATAGAGCTTTCTGTTTCCATTGGCTGAAACAGCAAACATACTTAATTTCACAACAGTTATGTAATTAGTGAATGGTTGAGAGACAATGCACCTGTTCCTATAATCCTAGCAGAGCACTCATACCTAACTTATTGAGTAGTACCACACATTGTTTACATTTGTCTAACTTGCTCGATTGGACTTCATACTGGAAGGATGCAAAGGATGTTAATGCTTTACAACAGCTAACAATTTTTTGTTTGTGAAAGACAAAAAAAGGATGTCTGTCATGGTTTCTGCTAATGGCAATACACACTTGCAATTGTAAGCGCAGTGCCACAGCACACAAGTGTGAAAAACATCAAATCTACAAAATATATTTGAATAATAAATTTTTACCATTGATTTAAAATCATTTGTTTGTCTGGTAACACAGTGAAGTTTGTGCTTTCACAGGAGTAGTCTGGCACCTTCACAGTTGGGAAATGCAAGCTGGGAAAAAGAAACCACTCATTTAATAATAATAATAATAATAATTAGGGGTGCACGATAAAATCGCATGCAATATATAATGCACATCTGATCAGTAAAGCCGGCTCTGTAATCAGTGGTAAATCTCTACACATGTGTGATTTCGCATGGAGCATTTCAACATTAATGCTGCTCTATGTGAAATCTCCCACAAGAAAAAACAAGACATCTGGAAAAATATAACAGTGGCAGGAAATGAAGCTGAGGTGGAAACCGGACAGTCGAGGAAGTAAAAAAAGTGGGCAGCCATTTATGCTGCGGCACCCGGGGAGCAGTTGGGGGTTCGATGCCTTGCTCAAGGGCACCTAAGTCGTCGTATTGAAGGTGGAGAGAGAACTGTACATGCGCTCCCCCCACCCACAATTCCTGCCGGCCCGGGACTCGAACTCACAACCTTTCGATTGGGAGTCCGACTCTCTAACCATTAGGCCACGACTTCCCCACTTTACCTGTGCATATTGTAGCTGTTGTGATGCCATGTTGAATGTGTCTCTAATTTTAGGGTAAATTCATGGCCTAATGGTTAGAGAGTTTGACCCCTAACCCTAGGGTTGTGGGTTTGAGTCTCAGGCTGGGAATACCACCACTGAGGTGCCCTTAAGCAAGACCCTGAACCCCCAACTGCTCCCCGGGCACCGCAGCATCAATTTATGTTCACTGCTGTGTGTGTTTGTGTGTGTGTGTGTTCACTGCTCTGTGTGTGTGCACTTTGGATGGGTTAAATGCAGAGCACAAATTCTGAGTATGGGTTACCATACTTGGCTGAATGTCACTCCACTATGTAAGATTTTAGGAGGGAGTCATGTCACTCACTTAGGTGAGTTAAATTATCTAAATTAATATACCTTTTAAAAATAATCTATTTTTAATGTATGTTGTGGCAGAAGTTTGGTGTAGTTAGATTTTTACTTTAATAATATTTTATTAATTGGCAGAATTAGAATGGTGTTGCAATTGCAGGTTTAACTATGGCTGCTCTAACAAAGAAAGGAGGTCAAAAGTTTGATTATTAACTTATTTTCTAATGAACCAACTGGTCAAGAAGAATGTTAATTATCAGGTATCAGTGATGAAAGAGTGTTGGTACCAAGGTCTTTCTGCTTGAGGCCCAAAGCAAGGTGCATCACGGAGAGGACGAATCCATTGATTTCAGGAAGTGTCCGAGTCTTCACATATAGCCTAGTCTCTCCCTGGTGACTTTGGAGCTGGTGACGAGAATCATCCTGTGTGTTGAAGGTTCAATCTGTTCCCAGAAGGGCATTATGAGTTAATAGGTTGCAAATGTGCAAATAAATAAACAGTTTCTTTTAAAACATTTAAGGCATAACACATGGTACAATAATTAGGAAATGACTACAGTCTTCAACTGATTCTCAGATAATGAAACTACACTGTCTTTGCACACACCCACCCCTCAACACACACACACACACGCACCCAGTCCCATTAAGTATGATACTTGATGATTATAAAGACATTCAGAACATGTTCAATGATGGATGGTAAAACCCTATTCATAAATATGAGAGGTACGTGAGCGCACCCCCCGTAATAACGTTACCGTACAGTAGGCCTATGCCAGACAGGTATAGCCAACATAACATACGTATAGTTACAACTACGCCCATAACTTGAAATGGTCATATAAAAACGCTTTACCAATCTTACATAACAAAAAATAATCACAAACTGGTTTTACCTTGTGTAAAAGAGAATAACCTCATCAGACCCTGTGAATCTCTGGAGGCCAAAGTGGCTGTTGAACTTGGCCTGCTCCAGCTGTTTCCGCAGGTCTATCTCTCTATTCAACTCCTCATTTTCACATAGTGATTAGTTGAGAGCTGCTGTCTCCAGAGCTGAACAACAATCATGTCCGACTGCATGTCCACGATCAATTTCCATTTAGTTTTCCTCCATCTCAGAGTCTGGTAGCGGTGGTCGCTCTCGTCGTTCCCAAACATTTAACCTCGGTGGCTGTATTTGGCGTTCATGGCTCCTCTCAAACACTGAAGGGACAGCATCTTTTTTCAGACGCCTCCTACTTGTTCCTCCCACAGAATCATCTGGTTTGAAATGTACACTGCATACCTTTGTGTGTTTCGTGATTTGGAAGTTGATCCTTTTAATGTTTACAATCCATTTTTTCATGATGTCTTCCTTCACCGGAAAGGAATGAAGACTAGCACAGGAGTGATAGCGTGAAGACACAGAGCACAGCGTCAGAAAACTGTCTTTTTTCATGGTTATGGAGAATATATAAAGTTGATTTAAAACTGTATAAAACTACGACGTTTTCTTTGTTGTTTTAGTGAGGGGGCGTGTCTCCCACACAGCTGATGGATTCTTAGTTACCATACAAACCGGAAGCGCCCTTGCCGGTATAACGTATGAGTGGAAATACATCACAATTCTCGTTGCTGTGTGCATGAATTATGTAAGGTGCTAATCGAAAGCTAAGCCAGGCTAGTTGTATGGCTGGACAGAAAAGTGCACTCAGTACTCTTAATATAAAGACACAATATACACAACGTTACATTTAAAGAGGTTTACTTTCAAATACAAAGTAAAATCATTCACTGGCGTACCTGGTGACTCGATGAGGTACGAGTAAATGACCGGGAAATTGACACCTCTGGCCACTGGGTGGGGTTGTTACACCAATTTAACACTGGGAGAATGAAGGGACGTACGTGCTTTTAAAATGACCAAATTAAGTTTGTGGATGTATCTTTTCATGCTCTATGGCAGGGAGGGTGGACATATAATTACCTGACATGTTTAGTCTTAGGGATTTCTTAAGTTATTCACACCTGCCGTCTGTGTACGGATGTTAATTTGTGCCGTCATTTTGTATGGAAGTCTATGGGAAATCTAGTTTACTAGATTTATTTATTATCACACTATCTGTAGGCAGGCTAGAACACGGTCTAGATGCGGGGATCCTGTGAGTCAAGTCCATGTTTAGTGTCCATTGCCACACAAACAGATACAGACAGACAAATGAAGGAGAGAAAGACTGACAAAGATGGATACGACAGACAAGTAGACAAAGACAGATAGAGAAGGAAATTTGAAGTACATGTGATTGGCTATAAATCAAATAGCATACACTGCTGGATAATAACCAACGATTTTAATTCTATAATATTTTTTCCCCATTTGTATCACAGTATAAGGCAGAAAATATATTTAGTAGTTTCCATTCTTGTAACGTGGGGATTGGGTTTTGCTCCTTGTTTTCTTGTCTTTTATTTTGATATTTTGCCTTGTCATGATTTCTCTCTAGAAATGTGATTTCCTTTGCCCTCATGTTTTCCTGCTATTGGTTCTTTTTGTTCACGTGTCATGCTCTCATTGGTTGTTTCAGGCATGTGTCTTGTTTCTCATTGGTTGATTTGTGTCATATGGCCCTTATTGTTTGATATAAATAGCCCTCGTGTTGACTTTGTTCTGTGTCGAGTATTGAACTGTGTAACCTGGTGCCTGTACCATGAAGCTGGATTAGGTGGCTAGCCAGCTATGTTTCAGCTTAGTTTCCGCCAAACCTGGGTTATAGGTACAATGAAAGTAGCTTGGCTTTAATCAGTGTTCATTGCCATGGTATCTTACACTGCACGGCTAACATGCTCCGGGGCAGGTTATGTTCTGGATTAGAGATCTCAAACTGAAGGTGAACCAATCAGATGTGAGAGAAGTGACACATGTCTGACACAAAGTCACTCCAGTTTATCTTACTCCAAATTAAAGGTCACTTATGCTTAAAAAAAAAAAGAAGTCTGGCTTTAATGATAATAACATCATTTTATAATTTATATAATTATTGTGATTCAAATTATTATTTATCTCTTACACACAAGCAATTTTAGTTTAACAGTTATTATAAATTATTTTAAATAAATATTAATGTATACAGATCATGTAATTATAAATAAGCTGTAGTATCAAAAGACTGAACTATTTTAAAAATTACAAATCTGAATTTACATGTTCAAGTCTCTATCACTAAATAGTTTGAAATGTATAAACTAAGTTAACAAGTTCCACTTGTGACTACACTGATGGAGCAAGATCATTTATTTTATTAGTCCTCCTTCATTTTTCATATGACATTTAAATTTGTCATATTCTTCAATCTCTTAACCTTTAGCAAAACCTTTAACCTTTAGTCTTGAATCTCGCTGGGTCTCTCGTGAGAAGTAAATCAAACTTGGTTTGTGTTGCAAGGCTCGTGATTGGCTGTTCTCCAGTGATGTCACACATTCATGTGCACGCACTCCACAAACTCAGGATCAAAGCCTGAATTGACAAAGAAAGTTGATGAACAGCATCATGGTACCAACAAAGCCGGATTGGAGAGGTTTGGTTTTGTCAACTCAAAACTAATCCTGTAAGTCTGAATTTGTTCAGCTACCATCATGGTACAGGCCACTGCTGTTAATGAGTTTGTGTTTCTGCTCATGCCAAGCCAAGTCTATTCAAGTGAAGTCTTTGTTTGTATTTTGGATTATTTAAAAAAACAAACAAACAAAAAACGGTACTTGGGTTCGTCACAACTCACCTTTAGTGGACTGTTTGTGACAATACTGTAAGAGTGTGTTCTCACACTATGCGTAGTGAACAGTATGCATGGAGTGTGAGCGTTAACCAGGCTGGAGCGTGGAACAGATACTTTTCTATACTAGTACAATGACAGGGATAATCACGCTCTGGCTTGGTTCAAGGCAACCGTGTCTATTGTGAGTACACCTTAAGAAATGCTATGTCAATAGAACTGCATCACTTATATAATTTATTACCTGGAGATGACCATATACCATATGTTTCATATATTTGTCTGTCATCAGTCAAAACATTTGTTTTTATTCAGCATAGCTACAGTGACAGCTGGATGCATTTGTCCATATTAGGAATTTCCTAGCACGCCATTCATTATTACTTAGATGAGTCTTTTTTGGTACTTTCTGCATGAGCGTGTCATCCGGCGCACAACAAATCACTCGATGTAACCGGATCTTCTTGAACCAGTTCACCATTCTGTGCAAATGTTATGAGCCCAGGTAAACCGAAGGCTTGAATCAAGGGCAATCATCGTCAATGACGTCGAGCGCGAAAGAACCGGTGAACCGTTTTCTTCAACCGGTTTAATGAATCGAACTGTCCGAAAGAATTACTGGTGATCTGAAAATCAATGCAACCGGTTCTTGACTCATGAAAGAGTCAGTCTATTGTTCGTTATCTGGCTCGGCTCGGTGTTCATCTTCAGTTCTCTCTTCACAGCAGTTCAGTCAGTGTACTGTTTGAGTAAATGAATTACTCCGGGATATTGGTTTGTTTGAACTCAGAGGGAGTGTCGGCCACATTAAAAAAGTTAACAGCTTAAGTCATTTGTGGATTAATGCGTGTTGGAGAACGAACCGTTTAAAACGATTCAGTTCGATTTGGTGAACTGGCTCAAAAAGATCCGGTTACATCGAATGATTTGTTCGTGAACCGGATATCACTAACTGCTTTGTTTTGAACTCTCTCTCACAACAGACACAGAAGAGAAGACAATGCTGAATAAAGTCATAGTTTTTGCTATTTTTGGCCCAAAATGTATTTTCGATGCTTCAAAATATTCTAACGGACCCTCTGATGTCACATGGACTACTTTGATGATGTTTTTCTTACCTTTCTGGACATGGACAGTAGACCATACACACAGCTTCAATGGAGGGACTGAGAGCTCTCGGACTAAATCTATAATATCTTAAACTGTGTTCTGAAGATAAACTGTGTTCTCACTGGTTTGGAACGACATGAGGATGAGTTATTAATGACATAATTTTGCTATTTGGGCGAAATATCCCTTTAAAACCTAAAGGGTAAATTCACCTAATCATGAAACTTCTGTCATTAATTATTCACCCTCATGTTGTTACAAACCCGTAAAATCTTTGTTGATCTTCGTAACACAAATTAAGATATTTCTGATGCATTCTGACAGCTCTCTGACCTTCCCATAGACAGCAAGGGTCCTTACATGATCAATGTCCAGAAGAGTAGCAAGGAGATCGGTAAAATAATCCATGTGACATCAGGGGTTGTAATATCACGAAGCTACGAGAATACTTTTCGTGTGCAAAAATCAACAACTTTATTTATCAATTCGTCTCCTCCACTCTGGTGCCATTTTGTAGAGGCAAACAGAAGGCGTTTCTCAATATCATGGATACTTCCTTGGCAGGACTGGTCCTTCTAAGTCATTTCCTTCACAGGCTAGGTAAGACCCTGTAGACACTCCTGTTCTGGCTGGCAGAGGCTAGGTGAGTCTCCTCTGTAGCATTCGGAGAACACGTAAATGGAACAGACTACCAAGTGCACGTCATTACGTCAGTGAAAAGGTCCGCTTTCGGCACTGAAAAAATGGAAACGTTTCTTCTTTGGTTGCTGTACGGCATTTTTTCCGAAATGGAAATTGAATTGGTGAGGCAGCATCGGCAGGAGGAGATTTTTCATTTATCGCCACTTCTGATATATATAATTTAAGAACTATTTGTTAAACACTTGTCCTATCTTACAAACAATATATATTTTTTTAATTTCCCCAACTAGGCTTTTTTACCCTATTGAGCAAAATGATCCCTTCAGTCTTTCTCTCCACATTTTGAATATGATGTATGTGTGTGCTTTCCCATATGTATTTATTGCATTCAACACAAGTTGTACTGGTTTTACTGGCTTGTCGAGATGAGCAGAGCTGGCATCTTTTCCATTGACACTTTTATTTTGAAAAAATAATTTGACAAATTGTCAAATTGACCCACAACATGATAGGAGTGTTAAGCTTATTGACTGGTAACATTCTAGCTGTTAAAACACATGCAATGGTGAAATATGTGATCAACAAAAAACAAGCCTAGGCTATATGAAGTAAAAATTACAAGGTGAATCACCAGTAAATGGGAACAGCTTTAAAAACTCCTACTGCAAATCTGTTGAGCTGAATGTTTAATAGTTTAACAAACATTAAATTAATGGCAAAACTGAAATTATACTTAAACCTTCCTCTCTTCTACATGTTGTACAGGCTCAGCACTACTGTGCCATCAATGCCACAGTGCCAGTACTGCAGCGGTACTCTGGAGGGGAGGACACTCGGCCAGACTCCAGGATGTGCAGCAGCTGATGGTGGCCCTGAAGACTGACAGACAGCACGGATGGGCCCGACCCTGGAGACACTCCTGTTCCTGTTCTGGCTGGCGACCGGTTCAGCCTAAGGGGTTGTCTCCAGCATGCCTCTTCCCACAGTGCACAGAGTTGTCCACAAGATAGTTGATGAGGTGGTGGCTGTGCTCCCCCAATTTGTGCACTTCCCTCGCACACAGGAGGAGCTCCAAGTGGTTGGCGATGGTTTTGCTCGCTTGCCTAATCACCCTCCACCTGGGTATTTTCTTCTAGCTGACGGTGGCTACCCATGTCTACAGGAAGCCCTGTACACTGTAGCACACCATATAAGAGGCCAGTGAGAGGCATGGCAGAGCAAAGGTTCATATACCATCATTCCAAAGGTCGGACAATCACTGAGCGTGCATTTGGAATGATGAAAACCCGCTTCAGGTGCATCTTTTTAGAAGCACTTGAAGTACATTCACTGTTTGTGCCTAAGGTAATAAATCATTGCAATACTTCTGTAGTGGATTTCTTAATCAAATCATAGTAACCTACTCAAAATAACAGGTAATGCTTTACAACTGTTAAAGTCAAGCTATCTTCTGTGTTCATGTTTTTTCACATCTCAACAGTCTTGTATCTTTTTGGTCTGCCTTGTGCACAGTTGGTGACGGCATGTGTAATCCTGACCAATGAGGTGTCTGCACTCGGCACCTCTTGACCATGACTATTTCTGCCAGGTGAATAATTAAGTGTGGACTATGACCTGCTGCGCTTACATCCAACTACATACAACACCACCATTGGTAAACACCCATACAGTCAAGAAGGCAAATGAAACACACTTAATATACCAGTGATGTACTGTATTATGGTCTTAACAGACCACAAAAGTACATTCAGTATATTTTATTTACCTTCAGTGATACAATATTAAATATATGGCAACTGTTTTAGAATCAATTATCATCTTACATGACAGATTGGATTACCAGTGGACTAACCTAAACTTTCTTCTTCTGTCTGCAGCCTTGAAGACAAAACCAGTTCAATTTAATTGACTTTATTTTCCCGCCAACCTCTCCAACAGCAAAAAAAGCGGTTTGCCGTCTCTCTAGCCTCTGCTTCCCTTCTCTCATCTGCCTCCCTCTGGTATTTAATATCCTCCTTTAGAAGCTGTAGGATTGGATCCTCTCGCTCCCTTCTCTTCTCTCCACTGTGCCCTGCTCTCTCTTTGCTCTTGGCTCTCACTGTCTCCTCCTCCTCATCCTCATCCCTTCATCTACCTCTTGTGCAGTGCTTGACCCTGGTTTGGAATAAGGCAAGGGGGCGAGACTGCTGCAGACTGCCCTAATGCCTCGTCCATCAGGGCAAACCAGGGCCCATTTGCTGCAGTCACCTTGCCATCCTCTGTCCCTTGACCTGTGGCAGGACACGTACACTCCTAAACAGTGAAGATCAAAAAGTTGTGATTATGTACACTACCATTCAAAAGTTTGGTTTTAAAAGAATTATCTTCAGCTAAACAATTATTTCCATACTTATCATCCACCTTGAACATGGTTTTTAAATTGTCCCACTTTTTTTTTTGCCTGGGCGAGGGAAACCCTCCCTTCAAGCCCCATCTTCTCCAGAATATGTGAATGACGGGGGAAGAAATACAAAGAAGATTACGTATGAACGCCTCCGTTTGTTCTTGGTCCCCGTTTAAAAAGACGGGAAAAGCTATGAATAATGCTGTGAATGGTATAATATTAATGTTAAATTATTTTGGACAACTTAACTAGTTATTTATGTGACAGAAACCAAGCTAACGATTGTTATATGACAGGTCCGGTTCAGTTAGCCATCAATAATGTCAGAACCTTTGTGTTGCAATGTGTTATTTTGGCCACTAGAGGTCCCCAATGTGCACTCACGTCAACATTGTGCATTTTGTAATCAGTGTAATTGTTTTCACATGTTTCTCATTCTGGGCTGTCTATTTAAGCTGATCACTTCCTTTGTATCTTTGCTTGGTTATTATTGTTCCTAAGCAAGTTGCTGCCGTAAGTCTGCTCTAGTTACCAGATCTATTCTTTGAAAGTATTTTTTGAATTGTTTTCCTGAGAATAGTTTTGCAGTTTTCTCTCTGAGTTTTTGTTTTGGAGACTGTTTTACTATTTTTGACCTGTTCTGGTCTGTGGATTTTCCTGTTTTATAACCTAACTCTATACAAAGGATATTTTGTTCCCTTTTGCTGTTTTTGTTAAATAAACTCTTCTGAGTTAAGTTTACAAGGCGTCTGACTATTTGGGTTCAACTACCTCCTGTGGCTCAGCGGTAGAAATTAAGACTCTGGCATCAGAGACCCAAGTTCGAGCCCCGGTCCTGACAGAATAACCAAGCCACATTATGAACCCAGAGGCGCCAAATCCTCAAGAACTCCTTGCCACAGCTGCTCAGTATGAGTCCACAGTCCAACGCCATGAGTCAGCACTAGCTCAGCAGGAGGCTTTGATGGCTAGACACTCCCAGTTGCTGTCTGATCTCATGACTTCGGTCCGTCAGATCTTTGACCGGCTGCCCTCTACCTCAGTTACCGCTTCTCCTGCTGCCTCTGTACCCCTTCCAGATTCTCGAGTGCTCTCTCCTCTAAGTGAACCCCGCCTACCTCCACCACAACATTTCTCAGGTGACCCTAGTGCATGTGATGGGTTCCTGACTCAATGCTCTCTCACGTTTGAACTACAACCATCGTCCTTCCCCTCAGATCGAGCCAAGATAGCGTACGTCATCACCCTCCTTTCTGGCAAAGCCCTTTCTTGGGCAACCGCGGTCTGGAAGGCACAAGCCCCCTTCTGTTCAAGTTATTCGGCATTCGAAAAGGAGTTTAAGCGAGTCTTCGATCACCCCTTCAGTGGCCGACAAGCCTCAAAGAGACTTCTCACCCTCCGTCAAGGTAATGGCAGTGCAGCTGAGTATGCCATTCAGTTTCGGACCGTTGCAGCAGGGAGTGGTTGGAACAATGAGGCCCTCATGGTGTGTTTCCTGAATGGTCTGTCAGAGGCAATCAAGGATGATCTGGCTACCAGAGAACCTGCGGTTGATCTGGAAACTCTCATGGATCAAGCAATCCGACTGGATAATCGCCTGAGAGAGAGAAGCCGGAACCGCCCATCTGTTTCCTCATGGTCTGCCAGTCCAGCTCTTGCTCAAATGCCACCAGTGCCCCAAGATTCTTCGGAACCCATGCAATTGGGTAGGGCTAGACTTTCCCCCTCGGAACGAGACCGTCGTATGAGAGAGCGCTGTTGTCTTTATTGTGGATTGTATGGTCATTTTCGCTCCACCTGCCCCGAGCTTTCGGGAAACGCCCAGTCCCGTACAGGCAAGGAAGGACTGTGACGGGAGTTACACGCACCACTTCACCTTCCAACTCTGGGCTGTTCCTTCCAATCACACTCACTTGGAGAGGACAAAAACACCAACTAGAGGCATTGATTGATTCTGGCGCTGCCGGGAATTTCATGGATGTTTCTCTTGCTAAGAGTCTTCAGATCTCTTCTTATTCTCTTCCTGCACCCCTAACTGTGACAGCCTTGGATGGAAGACCATTGTCTCCCGGGAAAGTAACCCACCTCACCTCTCCCCTTGGTCTCACCACTTACCAGCACCAGGAGAGAATGTGCTTTCACCTTATACAGTCTCCAGAGTTCCCTGTTATCCTCGGTCACCCATGGCTTCTCCAGCATAATCCACACGTTGACTGGTCGACTGGCACTGTTCTAGGTTGGGGTCCCACCTGTCAGACTAAATGCTTGGCCCAGAACCCCCCTGACCTTATTCTCGAGTCCCAAGAAACCATAGATCTGTCTCAAGTCCCTGCTCCATACCACCACCTCAAAGCAGTGTTCAGTAAAAGGAAGGCCACCTCCTTACCACCTCATCGGCCTTATGACTGCGCCATTGAGCTACTCCCGGGTACCTGTCCCCCCAGAGGTCGTATATTTTCTTTGTCTCCCCCTGAACGAACTGCTATGGACCGATACATTAATGAAGCTCTTGTAGCAGGCATCATCCAACCATCCACTTCCCCTGCTGGAGCTGGATTCTTTTTTGTTGGGAAAAAGGATGGCGGACTTCGACCATGTATTGATTACAGGGGCCTTAATAAGATAACCATTCGAAACCGTTATCCCTTGCCACTAATGACAACTGCATTTGAAATGCTGCAAGAAGCCTCCATCTTCACTAAGCTTGACTTGCGCAACGCCTACCATCTTGTTCGCATTAGGCAAGGAGATGAGTGGAAAACTGCCTTCAACACGCCCACTGGGCACTATGAATATTTAGTTATGCCCTTTGGCCTCACTAATGCTCCCGCAGTATTTCAAGCTCTCATCAATGATGTTCTCAGAGACATGTTAAACCAATTTGTTTTTGTCTACTTAGACGATATCCTCATCTTCTCGAGTTCCCTCCAAGAGCATGTAGAACACGTCAGTAAGGTTCTGAGGCGCCTTCTTGATAACCATCTTTATGTTAAACCTGAGAAATGTGAGTTTCATGTGACCAAGGTTCAGTTCCTGGGGTTCATCATCAAGCCTGGCCAAATACAAATGGATCCTCAAAAGGTTCAAGCTGTTGTGGATTGGCCCTCCCCCTCATCGGTAAAAGAGGTACAGCGTTTCCTTGGCTTTGCCAATTTTTATCGCAAATTCATCCGGAACTTCAGTACTGTGGCGGCTCCTTTATCTGCTCTCACCAAGGGGAACACAACCACCTTTTCTTGGGGACCTGAAGCAGAGTTGGCTTTCAACAAACTGAAGAAATATTTCACCTCTGCACCTATTCTCATTCTCCCAAACCCAGATAGACCATTCATCGTGGAAGTCGATGCTTCAGATGTAGGGGTTGGAGCTGTATTATCCCAGAGAGGAGAGGACAACAAGCTGCATCCATGTGCATTCCTTTCCCACCGCCTTACACCTACTGAAAGCAACTATCATGTAGGGGATCGAGAGTTACTGGCAGTCAAGTTAGCGCTTGAAGAGTGGAGACATTGGCTTGAGGGGGCCAAACACCCATTCCAAGTACTGACGGACCACAAGAATCTGGAATATATTCAGCAGGCAAAGCGACTCAACCCCCGCCAGGCACGTTGGTCCTTATTTTTCAATAGATTCCAGTTCATCTTGTCCTACCGCCCTGGCTCTAAGAACCTAAAGCCTGATGCCTTGTCCCGAGCATATGTTAAAGCTCCACAGGAAGATTGTGTTGCACCAATTATTCCAAGTTCCAAGATATTAGCCCCTGTCAGGTGGAATCTGGAAGATACTGTAAAACAAGCCCAAGCCAGAGAACCAGACCCAGGAGGGGGGCCTACCCACTGTCTGTTTGTCCCTAAAGCTGTCCGCTCTCAGATCCTCCAGTGGGGACACTCCTCTCGTCTCACTTGTCATCCTGGTACCTCACGCACTCTTGAGTTCCTCCAAAGACGATTCTGGTGGCCAACTATCAAGGAGGATGTGACCACATTTGTGAACGCATGTCCCACATGCAACCAAAATAAAATCTCTCACCGCTCTCCTCAAGGGCTATTGCACCCTCTCCCCATACCTCATAGACCGTGGTCCCACCTTTCCATGGATTTTATCACTGGTCTTCCACTATCACAAGGCAACACCACTATCATGGTCATAGTAGATAGATTTTCCAAGGCCGCCAGATTTATTCCTCTGCCTAAACTACCCACCGCAAAACAAACTGCTGAATTGGTCATAAATCATGTGTTCAGAGTCTTTGGAATTCCACAAGACATCGTCTCTGATCGAGGACCCCAGTTTTCCTCCCGATTCTGGCGGGCTTTTTGTCAATCTCTGGGGGCTACAGTGAGCCTGTCTTCTGGGTTTCACCCAGAGTCCAATGGACAAACTGAGCGGCTTAACCAAGATCTTGAGACGACACTGAGATGTATGGCAGCTAACAGTCCTTCCTCTTGGTCTTCATTCATCATGTGGGCAGAATACGCACACAATACCCTTCGCTCCTCTGCAACAGGCATGTCCCCTTTCGAGTGCCAGTTTGGTTACACCCCTCCACTATTCCCTGAACAAGAGGTGGAGGTTGCAGTTCCCTCTGCTCATCAATTTGTTAAACGCTGCCGCCAGACATGGAAAAAAGCCAGACTCAAGCTCCTTAGGGCCTCTCAGCAATACCAGCACCAGGCGAATCGCAGACGCAGACCTGCCCCCACTCTGCGCCCTGGCCAAAGAGTCTGGCTCTCCACTAAGAACATTCCCTTACGGGTGGAGTCCCGCAAACTTTCCCAGAGATTCATTGGCCCCTTCAGGATTGCCAGGAAAGTGAACCCAGTTACCTATCAATTGTACTTGCCTAAGTCTTTGAAAATTAATCCAACTTTTCATGTCTCCCTGTTAAAACCTGTTTTGTCTTCTCCTTTTCTTGCGACAGGAAGACCTCCTCCTCCTCGTATCATCGGGGGCCAGCCAGCTTACACAGTCCACAGAATACTAGATGTCCGTCAAGTACGTGGGTCCCGGCAGTATCTTGTGGACTGGGAAGGCTATGGTCCCGAGGAGCGCTCCTGGGTTCCTGCTAAGGACATCTTAGACCCCAAACTAGTGCAAGAATTTTACGCTCGCAAGACCAGTTGTCCTGGAGGGAACGTCAGGAGCCGTTCCTAGAGGGAGGGGTCCTGTCAGAACCTTTGTGTTGCAATGTGTTATTTTGGCCACTAGAGGTCCCCAATGTGCACTCACGTCAACATTGTGCATTTTGTAATCAGTGTAATTGTTTTCACATGTTTCTCATTCTGGGCTGTCTATTTAAGCTGATCACTTCCTTTGTATCTTTGCTTGGTTATTATTGTTCCTAAGCAAGTTGCTGCCGTAAGTCTGCTCTAGTTACCAGATCTATTCTTTGAAAGTATTTTTTGAATTGTTTTCCTGAGAATAGTTTTGCAGTTTTCTCTCTGAGTTTTTGTTTTGGAGACTGTTTTACTATTTTTGACCTGTTCTGGTCTGTGGATTTTCCTGTTTTATAACCTAACTCTATACAAAGGATATTTTGTTCCCTTTTGCTGTTTTTGTTAAATAAACTCTTCTGAGTTAAGTTTACAAGGCGTCTGACTATTTGGGTTCAACTACCTCCTGTGGCTCAGCGGTAGAAATTAAGACTCTGGCATCAGAGACCCAAGTTCGAGCCCCGGTCCTGACAAATAATGTCATTTGTATTTGTATAATTTATAAAATCAATAGGTTAGTAATTTATACTGGCATTTAAAAGTTAAACTTTATTCATGTGACATAATTACTGCAGTTATAACAAATGTTTGGTAACGTAAATATACTTACATTTGAAAGCATATTGCCCCGTTAATGCTCCGACTACGCTAACGTCTGACATTTTGTTTACATTTTTTGAACAAGATAGCAAAACTGCGCGCAGAGGATTGTGGGTGATTTGAAAGCGCGAAGGCTACACATATGCATCCTTTCCTGTATATGGGATATGTTTCTAACGAAGGACTCAGTCAAAGAGTATAGAAGCCCAAGAGGCGAAACTCTGTTGTGTTATGGGTAACAGTCTGTAGATGGCGCTGCGGAGGCGCGGCCGCCATTATGGACTGAAAGCTGCTGAAATCGTTTGCGCCAGTTTGCGTGCCACACAACCAAACTGTGAAGAAGATGAGCAAAGTGGTCAAAACGCAAAATTACCAGTCCACCAGAAGCGATTTGGCATTTCATCGATTTCCAAAGGATGCACAAAGGTATAACTCATTTAAGTGGAAATATTTTAATGATGTCGTGAATGATTTAACTTTAATGTTGAATGTGAATGACAGCATTGTTAGCGTTGGTAAATCTGCATGAATGTTAGGCTAGTGCATCTCTGTCAAGTTTGCCTTATAAACTAATGATTGACTTTCATCATATGATCAGTTCTTTCAATCAGTTCAAATGATCAGTTCTTCCAATCAGTTATTGTTCATTTTTAGAAATCTATACAAAACTTGAACTGGCTAGTAGTACACTAGTTTCCAAAAGATGGTCAGATTTCTTTTTTGTTCATGTGTGCATTTGCTAGATTATACACCTTTTTGACTAATGCTTCCATTCTATGTCAATGCCTCTTCTCTCACAAAAAGAAAAAAAATACAAACAAACTTCTCATACACAAATGCGCACGCAATAGATGGTGGTGTCTGGTGAATTACTGAGATCTTATGGCACCACTTCCATTTTAGTACGGTTTATAGTTCATGTGTGCACTTGCTAGATTGCAATCTTTTTTTTTTTACCTTTCCGTCTGTAATAGGACATTCACAGATTGTTTTTGTTCTTGCCATTGAAAGGTTCACTGTGTGCACTTTCACTGAAGATGTTGAAAAACAAGTTGTTAATATTTTTGTGAAATTTTATGTAAAAGATGAACTGTCTTTAGAAATGATCATTTATAATTTTATTTATTTATTTTTCCAAATCATATATATGGTGATGTTCACTAATGTCAAAATCAACATTTGAATAAATCTTATTACTGTGTGTCTGCCTATATATTATTTCATGAATTTCTGTTATTCATATAACAAGGAAAATGCATAATACAGTAGAACATAAATATTGATAGATTAAAGGTTTGCAGTAATTTTATAATTGTATTTTTTGCAAACCGTAAGTGGTAGGCTTATGAAGCCGATTCGGTGGGGGACATACCCTTACGAAAAAGTACTATAGGAATCTTAAAGTATTTTGGGACAAAATATTATAGTAATCTTATAGGAATACTAGGCCTATAGTAATTTGGGACATACTACAGAAGTACGATAAGACTACTATAGAAATACTATAGCAGCTTAAAAATATTATAGAGGTATTACAGAACACCACAGAAGTATGTTATGTTCTGTAATACCTCTATAATATCCTAGAGCCGCTATAGTATTTCTATAGTAGTCTTATAGTACTTCTATAGTAATATTTTTTTCCCAAAATACTATTTTCCTAAGGGTAATTAGGCCATGCATAACAGACATATAGACGTATATTTTCTGTCATTTAACGTCGGTCATCCTCATTAATGTATTTTAAATTGTTTTCATATTTAGATATGACGGCATAGAAAAAATTCAGTTATGTTAAGTTTTTGTTATGTTAAGTTTTTCAGTGCCATTGACTCCCATTATTTCTCGGCGTTTTACTTCAGTTTTCAGTCCATAATGGAGCGTTCTATTGAGTTTCGCCTCTTGGCTTCTATACTCTTTGTCTCAGTCCTTGGTTGAAATTCCGAGGATCCTCGACATTGGAACGGTCCTTCGACGGATGCCACTGACGTAGCATCTGATGTCTAATGTTATGTTGGTTGTGTTTAAATGTGAAGTGAAATCTGGAATTGTCTTCTTCTTGTTTTTCAGTGTATAAAGATGTAAAATTACAATAAAATTAATATAGAAATTGTATCTTTCCATCCAGACCTCATAGAAGACAGATTTGTTTATTTTCAGTGTGTATCTGATATTCATAGTGGGCTCATATGGGGAGGAAAATTATGTTTAGAAATCAATTTCCAATAACTGAAATGAGCTAAATAAAGCTGAAAATTTATTTAATGTGTTTATGTTCTGGGTGAGAAGCTGAGATGGAATAAGATGAATACATGGACATTTTAGTTTTCAATTAATAAACCAATTAGTTAAATCTCTCTGCAAACACAAATGTAATTTTGATCTACAGATTTATAATGAATTTGCAATATTTAAAAGTTCTTCCCTATCCTGTAATTTTAAGTTTATTTTTGATTGAGAATGTCACAAATGCACTGTACTTTATAATTAATTGAAACGACTTCACAGTTCCTTGCATTTAGATATAAGACTACATGTACAGCTTAACGATATTGAAATCTTTGGGGGTTTGAATTCTGCAATTCCAAATAAACCTTATTATTTAAATTTGACTTTTATTTTGGTGTGGAGAGGTGACGTCATTGGGCGGCGCCGTACTCCTGCGTCTGTGATCCAGCTGAAGGTTTGTGCTTTTCACCGTTTAAAGAGTGTTTAAATCAACACGACTCGTTTAGAGAATTATATCTAAAACGCGCAATTAACAATTAGCGAATGAAATGCTAGTATGTTTTATCTAGTGGTATTAAGTTATTTTGTGTGAGTAAAGCGCATCTGCACGAGTAACAGAAACGGTGGGTCTCATTTCTCTTCTCGTGTCTCTTGAATCAGTTTATCTGAACACGAATTCAGTCACTAACGGCTAGTGATGAAAAACGGACCTTTATGAACCTCCCAGTCGACTGACTGACTGAATCAATCGATTCGCAAAATGATTCAGTGATTCAAAGCTCTCGAATCACTTCATCTCGCGCTAAAACAACGAGAACAACAAACACAAACGTGTGTGATGACGACTTTTACAAGCCAACTGTACATTTTTCAGTCTAATAATAATAATATATATATATTATTAATTCCCTACAAAGTTAACAAATACAAAATTGAACCTTATATATGGGTCATTCCTGGTATGCAGTAACATTTTGGCTTCACAAGTGTTGGAAAAAATGTTCTGGTGCATTCTACCAAAATAGAAACATGTTTAACTATTAGGAATGGATATTGGTCTAAAAAAAAAAAAATTATTGGTAGATTGTTCAGACGCTGGCCACGAATATATTCCTGCTAGTTATGAACAACATGTTAATAATGTAAATGTTACACAATAATGAGCTTTTCTTGGATAGTGTATGTCCCTTATGCAATCTTATTATTTTATTTGAAAAACAATAACAAAACAATTATTGATGAATAGAATATGTCTTAATTATTAAGAAAAAGTACTTTTTGTGCCATTTCTGCAAAGAGGGTTGTAAATAATAATAAAAAAATGATTATATTTACTCACACACGCACACACACATACATATATATATATTTATGCTCCTCGCCTCACAAAATAAGACAAAAGTATGGCAAACATTTAACGTTGCTATTAGAAGTCTATATAGATATATCCGGCCAATATTTGTAATTTTTGAATATATTGGCATCGGCCCATATCCGTGTTTAGTAGCGCCGATTAGTCAGGCATGTCGGCGGGCAGCCCTTTGTTATTGGTGCAGTGGAAAGTGCTGCATGTGAAGCAACCCAAGCCAAAACTTTTGGAAGATTCAACAACAGACCTGGGAGATAAAGGTAGTCAGAGAATTTCACTCTGTAAATGGGGTGGAGAAGTTGGCAGCTCTCACAAACACTGCAGCGAAACTTTAGTAAATTGTCTCTGTTACTCAGCCCCACTCACAGACAGCACTGTGCTCGGAGAGACAGCTGTCCTGGAGCTGCCCAGAAAGGTGAATCACATTTGTTCGGGAGCATGGTTTGATGCAGACAATAACCAGTTTTCCATCCAACTCCTTGCATTTAGGGATGTCAATATTCGATAATTTCTATGATCGATCGTCGTTTAAATGAATGATCAATTAATAACCTTAATGCTGTAAAACTTTGTTGACTGTTTCCCATCAAGGAGTCCGCTGAATGTGCCTTTTTAAAAAAAAAAAATGGTTTCGTAGTGTTTGTTGTTTTATTTTAAAACGCAACTGCAATGTTTTCAAACGACATTATTGCCCTATCCTGTCTGCTGCCATTACTGCGTGCCTGCAAAGTGTGACGGTGTGACTCATTAAAGAAAATGTCTGGTGAAAGGGAACATTGGGTAGATGATATCAGGCAGGGGCCAAAACTTACTGATAAAGTTATTTTATTGACAACATATTGTAATAATGTAAATATATGTAATGTAATTAAGAAGTGTATTAATTGATAACAACAATAAAACCGAACGCTGTCATTACTAGCTGTGTTGCTAATGTTTTTTTATTTTTCATAAATCAATCCGCGGGTCACGTGTGCCGAACCGAAGATATTTATCCGAACGGATCACGGATCAATGATGATCCGTTGCTCCACTACTAAACACAAATGAAATCCAGCGAAACAGAATTAAAGAAGCGCAAGTGTTATGACCAGCACTTTATTTGATCCTGTTCTGCAAAATGTTCTATTTAGAATTTTTGCTATTTGTTTAAATCTTGCATTTGCAGTGGAGATCGTGACAGTGCATGAGTGCGTGGATACGAGGATGAGCGAGCGCGGGTTTGACTAGATGTATTTGCAGGTTATTGCTCATGTCTCGTTCTGCACATATCCAAATGTTTCCATATTTGCAATGTATCTGAATGTTAAACTATACTATTTTTTTTTTAATGTAAACTGGACGGAAGAGATCATCCTCTTCGCATGAGCAAAAACGTCCTTGGCATAACAGCAGAGTGGTCTATTTAAACGGACCAATGTAACCTTTTAAATGTTTGGTTGACTACTTTATTTAAATAATTAATAGACTGCGATGTACGTTTGAAATAAGAATGCACTTTAGATGTTCTGTGTCTTTTATACCAAACACAAATGTTGCAGGTTGCTTGTGTGTTTGCAGCACTACTGTTATTTATTTTTTTATATATTAAATGTTTAATATTTTTCAGTTTAAGTGATTTTTATTTATAAAATTGTATTTATTTGAATGTATACTTAAGTTTACATTTTTGTTCCAACAACCTTGAAAAATTCTGCTTGATAAAATTCCGGAAGGAAGTCACGCCAAACAACACGAGACAATCTGGTCAATTGTCAAAATATAAGCAATTTTCTAATTAAAATGCCGCGAGTGACAAATGCGATCATATTTGTGTATCTAAACAGACCAGAAAAAAACAACACAACGCACATGCACACATAGAGCAACGGGAGTGCATGGGGGCGATGGGTATTTAAACACACAAACAAACAGGGAAACTAAGCAGAAGCGCTTGTCGACCGCCGCGGAGAATACGCGTCTGGTGTGAACAGGCAGGCGCCGGATTGCGCGCGATTTTCCATTCCGCGACGCTTCGGCGTCCGGTGTGAACCAGGCTTTAGGTTTGTAGACCTAACAGGGTGGAATCTAACAGGGTAGAAAATTTGAAACCTAATTAGCCATAGCTCATTATACTATTTATAGTAATAGTATTTATAATTAGCCATAGCTAATGAGCTAATGAACTTAATGAAGTGATCAACATTTAGGTAGCTAACCTTCTAAAGATTAACATAACTTTTATATTATGTCAGATTTGTTTTTGTTTTGTTAATTTAAGGACAAACATTCTCCACAACATAGCCTAACAGGGTGGAACTTTAAGGGTGAAACAAGCAGGATACAATTTCAAAAACTAAAAAAAAAAAAAAAAGGATTGAGAGTTGAAGCTTACCTCATTTTGTACAGATAAATTCCAGTGGGAAAAATAAATAGTCACTTTTATAGAATGGTCTCGATGAAATTGCATTCGATTTTGGAAGGCGAGAAAGTATGTGCTAACAGGGTGGAAAGTGACTTCAGAGACATGGTTACTGAAGAAAAAAACAACAACTATATTTTCACATGATGAATATGTATGTTTAGAGCCAGTTTAGCCTAGTCTATAACACAAAACAAATTTTGAATTTTATCATTTCATGGTTTATATTTCTTGTTGAAGTTGATTACTTTGCACTGAGGACATAATAAAATGTAATGCATATATCAATGAAACGGTGTGTAAAATACAAAATAGTATTTATAATTTGTATTATCCCTGTTTAAGTGATAAAGACGACCTAAATATACAATTTAAGATGTATCTTATGATTAAATAATTGGGACATAAAATTCACTGTATAACAGGACCCATATATTTGTTGTTTTTGTTTAAGAACTTGAGTGCTATTTTATGATTATCTCTCCTACAGACTCCCTCACTAGTGTGTTGTCTTGGAAGCTGATTGAGACACACCCAGAGTTTATTTATTTTTTTTCTGTTAATTATTCTCATTTTTAACAGAATAAAGTGTCAAAACCCACAGAAAAACTCCCGCCGAAGAGACTGAGATCCACGTGATATGGTTATAAAGATGGAGTTTATTAAAGAAGAGAGAGAAGACAAGAAAATTGAAGAAACATTCAGAGTTAAACGTGAAGAAGATACTGAGGAACAAACAAAGATGGTGTTTATTAAAGAAGAGAGTGAAGACATGAAGATTGAAGACACATTCAGAGTCAAACATGAAGATACTGAGGAGCAAACAAAGATGGAGTTTTTTAAAGAGGAGAGTGAAGAAACATTCAGAGTAAAACATCAAGATACTGAGGAACAAACAGGTTAGTTTTCATTCTCAAAGCTGAACCCACTCATTTGATCCTTATAACAATCTCCAGCACTACAGAAATGAATGAATGATATTTTTGAAGAATGTCATATGAGAGTCCCAAATGAAAATAGTTTTATGTGACATTGAGATCACATGACCAGACAGATACTAACACTGCATTCTAGTGAACCTGAGCAGGTTCTTCTTCCAAGTTGGGCATTTGTCTGTGGATAATTACTAAATTGCGGGGAAATGGTTCTCGCATGTGATTAGAGGAGGGAGCAATCACACAATCACATTGGGGAACCAGCTAAAGTCATTAACAGTTGCTTTTATTAGTGTTCGTTCAGTCATGGGAAAACCTGGAAAAGCCATGAAATCTTACATGAAATTCCTGAAAAAGTTTTGCAATGTCATGGAAATTGGTTTCACAAATCTCTGTATAACAGACTTATGGGCTATTTAATCATGTCATGAATTTCAGTTGGCATTGTGTGTGTATCACAGTTTTACTAATTCCTGCACCCATTTATTCATTGTAGCATGTAGATTAGATGAGTAAATAAATCCACACAAACTATCAGATTAAATAAGAGATGTTGAGTGATTCAGATGTCTTCTCTCTTTCAAAGTGGCTTTACATCAGCGCGTTTCGTCTGCACTATAACGAGCTGCTGTGTGTTGCGATTACAAGACTTTCGCTGAGATTTCGGGATAGAAGACAGAATTTACTAATCAGGTCATTGTTGCATCATCATAAAAATGCCTTATGTGCACATCTTATTAACAAAGACGCGGCATGAATTTCGTAAAAGTTTTAATCATCAGATATTAATTTTACCTCGGCGGATGAGGTGGGGTATCCACCAATATGAGGTGCTGAATTAATTTTGGAGGTTTTGGATCCGGTTTGTTCCACCACAAATTAAGCTCTGGCATTCATAATTTTTGGGAAGAATACTTCCTAAATATTTCCTAAACAAATATATTTTGTAAAACCATTAAACTGAATTGAAAACCATTAATTTCTATCAGTTAATTATGCAGCCGTGGTTCATCTGTGGACAGCGCTGGCACCAAAATATTCATCCACTTGAGAGCAAAGACATGTATATATGAAATCAATCTTGGATTTAAATCATAAATGTTTTAGCATCATTTAGTTTCTAAACTATTTAAAGATCAGAGATGTCACAGATAACTTCGTGTATGTTTGACTGAAAAGTCTAGACTTAAATGGAGAGAGCCTGAGTCTCTAATGAGGGCTATTAAAGAAAAAAAATCGAAGCCAGAATTTTTCTGACTGTGATAAAAAAAAATGGATAAAACAGTGGAAGATTGCTTAAGTACTGACGACTTTGAGCCATTCAAAGCTTTGTTTGTAAATGGCAATTTTTCTTTATTGACTGCTTGATCATTATTTGAATAAAAGTTAAATAATGTCCCTAGGGGGCAGCACAGGGAAAGCAGAGGACCTAATACAGAGCCCTGTGGCACTCTTGTTTCTTTATTCACACTTTCTGTACTATGATTGGGCTTAAATCCTGAAAGGTAAAAAAAGGTAATTGTTGAGAAGACACTATTTTTCTCACATTTTAGAAATAAATGGCAGATTTAAATAAATAATCTTATTTGAGGTTTGTTAATTGCCAATTTAAATGTTTCTGAAACGTCCTGAAGAAAGTGAAGTTAATAATATTGAAAAGAGGTTTTGTGATTTTATATTTGATACCTCTTTTAGTAGCTTAGTGCATATTAAATATAATATACATGTTGGTTTTCGTGCCATTAAAACTGGTTTTAACCTGCATTTGTCTTTCTTTTTTTTTTTTTTTGCACTTTAGACTTGAAATTACAGAAAAAGGAAAGTCAAGAACTCAATGAAAATGAAGAGGAAGATCAGTTTGAGAAACCATGTGATTTCATAACTGGAAAAAAATCTTTTAATTGCTCTCAGACTGTAAAGACACAAAAAAGACCTCAAAAGACAGGAAATGTAAGTTGTTTCCTCTGCCAACAGTGTGGAAAGAGTTTCAATAGGTTTGGAGACCTTAAATCCCACATGAGAATTCACACTGGAGAAAAGCCTTACACATGCTCTCAATGTGGAACAAGTTTTACTCTGAGAGTAACTCTTAGAAGGCACATGAGAATTCATGCTGGAGAAAAGCCTTACACATGTAAACTGTGTGGAAAGAGCTTTACTCTTAAGGAAAGTCTTAGAAGGCACATGAGAATTCACACCGGAGAAAAGCCGTTTACTTGCCATGAATGTGGAATATGTGTTACTCTTAAAGAAACTCTTAGAAGGCACATGAAAATTCACACCGGAGAAAAGCCTTACACCTGCAAACTATGTGGAAAGAGCTTTATTCGGAAATCAGGCCTTAACAATCACTTGAAAATTCATTCTGCAGAGAAGCCTTACACATGCTCTGAATGTGAAAGGAGTTTTACGCATAAGAAAAAACTTGATGTTCACATGAGAATCCACACTGGAGAGAAGCCTTTCACCTGCAAACTGTGTGGAAAGAACTTTACTCGAAAGACAAGTGTTAAAAACCACATGAGAATTCATACAGGAGAAAAGCCTTACACATGTTCTCAGTGTGGAAAAAGTTTTACATGTAAACAACATCTTGATGTCCACCTAAGAATTCATACTGGAGAGAAACCTTTCACCTGCCAACAGTGTGGAAAGAGTTTCAATGAACAAGCAAACCTAAATGCTCACATGAGACTTCACACTGGAGAAAGCCCTTTCACCTGCAAACAGTGTGGGAAGAGCTACAATAAAAAAGGAAGCCTTAAAAAACACATGATGATTCACACTGGATAGAAGCTGGTTACATGCGATCAGAGTTTTGAATGTAAGGTAATACCTTGATGTGTACGATCACACTGGTGTGATTGAAATGTTCAGAATGTCATGTGATTAAATTCAAAATTTATATCTACTTTTGTGCTTTGGCTCATTGTTTGTCATATTTCACAACTATACATTTCTAGCAAATTTCTAAAATTCTAATTTAAAAAATGTGCAAAAGTCACTGGTGTCAAAAGTATTTACATTCATTACTCAGGTAGAAGTATAGAAACTAGGATTTAAAAAGACTTTTGTAGAAGTTGAAGTATCAACTCAAGCTTTTTACTCAAGTAAAAGTACTGGTTTTAAAATGACTTAAGGTGTAAAAGTAATGTAAGGAAAGGGAAAAAATGCCATTAAGAATGATCCTAGTGAATGTGTGTTGTAGGGAGATACCGAAGGTATAGCTTTGAAATATGACAAGACCAAGAGTGTTAAGTCCAGTTGATTAATTTAAGTACTATACACAAAACACAGTTCATACAAATTACAGTTTTTTTCAATCGCTAACAAGCGCTTAACCATACTTCAGATACTTTTTCTAAACTCTTAACACAGACTAACACCTACAAAACACAATTGGCCAAATTGATAATTTTCTTCTCAAAAACACATTTTGTTAAATATATACTAAGTCTTCATTTCAAAATAGAACACATCTTTCTCTGCACACACCAACTTTACCAAAACACTGGAAATCTGACTCAAAATTAAATTATTCTGTCAAAGAATAACACTTGTTTTCACTTCAAAAGGTACATGCAGTCAATCAAAGTACACCAGGTTTCAGAATACTGGCTATTGTTGACATTACAAAAACTGCATAGACTTTTCAGTCTCAGTTTTACAGGTATTTGCATGCAAAACATGCAAATTCATTGTTTTACACTAAATTTCTTGGTTAGGAACTGTATGTCCAAATATACAGTAATGTTCACATTCAAAAGCATTCCAGTAAAAAGCTATTTTTTTTTCCTTTACTGTTTACTGCAGGAGGTACAGTAGAAACACGGTATGATAGAACAGAAAAGGTTTGACAGTATTGCTTACAGTGAACAAAATATCCATAAAACACATAAGAGCATTCTGAACAAAAAAACAACAACAGCAAAAAAGCCCAGATAAAAAAGGGGGGTAAAATAAAAACAATCTCTCACTGCTCCTCTCACTGCATCTCTCACTGCTCCTGCATCTCTCACTGCTCCTGCTCCTCTCACTGCTCCTCTCACTGCATCTCTCACTGCATCTCTCACTGCTCCTGCTCCTCTCACTGCATCTCCCACTGCTCCTGCTCCTCTCACTGCTCCTCTCACTGCTCCTGCTCCTCTCACTGCTCCTCTCACTGCTCCTGCTCCTCTCACTGCTCCTCTCACTGCTCCTGCTCCTCTCACTGCATCTCTCACTGCTCCTGCTCCTCTAACTGCTCCTCTCACTGCTCCTGCTCCTCTAACTGCTCCTCTCACTGCTCCTGCTCCTCTAACTGCATCTCTCACTGCTCCTGCTCCTCTAACTGCTCCTCTCACTGATCCTCTCACTGCTCCTCTCACTGCTCCTGCTCCTCCCACTGCTCCTGCTTCTCTCACTGCATCTCTCACTGCTCCTGCTCCTCTAACTGCTCCTCTCACTGATCCTCTCACTGCTCCTCTCACTGCTCCTGCTCCTCTAACTGCTCCTCTCACTGATCCTCTCACTGATCCTCTCACTGCTCCTCTCACTGCTCCTGCTCCTCTCACTGCTCCTCTCACTGCTCCTGCTCCTCTAACTGCTCCTCTCACTGCATCTCTCACTGCTCCTCTCACTGCTCCTCTCACTGCTCCTGCTCCTCTCACTGCTCCTCTCACTGCTCCTGCTCCTCTAACTGCTCCTCTCACTGATCCTCTCACTGCTCCTCTCACTGCTCCTCTCACTGCTCCTGCTCCTCTCACTGCTCCTGCTCCTCTCACTGCTCCTCTCACTGATCCTCTCACTGCTCCTCTCACTGCTCCTCTCACTGCTCCTGCTCCTCTAACTGCTCCTCTCACTGATCCTCTCACTGCTCCTCTCACTGCTCCTGCTCCTCTCACTGCTCCTCTCACTGCTCCTGCTCCTCTAACTGCTCCTCTCACTGCATCTCTCACTGCTCCTCTCACTGCTCCTCTCACTGCTCCTGCTCCTCTCACTGCTCCTCTCACTGCTCCTGCTCCTCTAACTGCTCCTCTCACTGATCCTCTCACTGCTCCTCTCACTGCTCCTCTCACTGCTCCTGCTCCTCTCACTGCTCCTCTCACTGCTCCTCTCACTGCTCCTCTCACTGCTCCTCTCACTGCTCCTGCTCCTCTAACTGCTCCTCTCACTGATCCTCTCACTGCTCCTCTCACTGCTCCTCTCACTGCTCCTGCTCCTCTCACTGCTCCTCTCACTGCTCCTGCTCCTCTAACTGCTCCTCTCACTGATCCTCTCACTGCTCCTCTCACTGCTCCTGCTCCTCCCACTGCTCCTGCTTCTCTCACTGCATCTCTCACTGCTCCTGCTCCTCTAACTGCTCCTCTCACTGCTCCTCTCACTGCTCCTGCTCCTCTCACTGCTCCTGCTCCTCTCACTGCATCTCTCACTGCTCCTGCTCCTCTCACTGCTCCTCTCACTGCTCCTGCTCCTCCCACTGCTCCTGCTTCTCTCACTGCATCTCTCACTGCTCCTGCTCCTCTAACTGCTCCTCTCACTGATCCTCTCACTGCTCCTCTCACTGCTCCTGCTCCTCTCACTGCTCCTGCTCCTCTCACTGCATCTCTCACTGCTCCTGCTCCTCTCACTGCTCCTCTCACTGCTCCTGCTCCTCTCACTGGGCCCCTTGCTCTTACTTTTCCTCGTCCATACATTACAGTGTTTGTCTTTTTCTGTTTCTGTTTCCAAAAATATCACTCTTCAAAGTCCTCCTTTTATTGTATAAGTGTCAATGTAATAGAAAAAAATAACCCCTGCGATTGAGTCTAAGCTGGATTGGAATCACTTGTGGTTTGCCCAATTTACACAACATAAATCAGCTAAGATAATTTGTTTTTGAACTGATATCATCGCAGAAGTAGAGGTTTTTATACTGTATCTAAGATTTGGAACATTGTTTTTGCTATTGTGGGATGTTGTGTGTTAACATTTGTAAATACTACAAAAACGATCCATAATTTTGTTGGGAGGTATAGCTTGTCTGTTCAGAAAATGTAAGCATTGTGGAAATGTGTTCAATGACTCCATACTGTGTGAAAACGACATGAAATGTGTGAATGGTATGGCCACAATAGACAGATGCTGTGCTAATTGTGTTTAGAGTTTTGAAAATGTGACAACTGCTTGGACAAATGCTTGTTAGCGACTGAAAAAAACTGTAATAGTTAAATATCGCACATGTATATTCTGTGAAATGCATATCGGAATGGGTTACAATAACTGGGGTCATGAATAAAAGACAGAGAAAATCACTCACTCCTCTTGGCTGAATAACATTTGTAGCTTTAATAAATGTCAGAGTATATTTTACAGTGAAAACTAAGCAGTGTTTTAGTTTTACATTTAATTATTCAGTTTCTGTTGTTAAATAAACCTAATGTATGATCACCTGAACCCCGTGGTTTACACTGATGTAAAAATAACACAAAAAGAATGTGAAACACATGTAGGTTATATATTTTTAAAGACAATTTAAGTTTGTTTTACACACTTTAAGCATTATAATTATAATAAGTATATTTTATTGCATATAAAAAAAAATTCTGTATTGTGCAGCCCTGATTCAGTATTGGGCTATATGATAAAAAATTGTTTGTGATATATTAACCTTTTTGGGGCATCTTAAAATATTAACTTTATGTAATCTTCCGGTATAATTGTCTACCACTCTAACTGAAATTTTCTGTTTTAAATACTTGTTCTGTTTTCGTTCTATTCAAAATGCCAACCTTTTCCCATATGCCAAGGGTTGAAAAAGTGTCTAATATCCTTTTTTTGCTCCCTCATAAACTGTACCCCTGTGTGACGGTCAGTCACCAAAGACTGGACCACAACACCTCTTTCCTCAAGAAGAGACGGGCTTCTTTCAAATCCCTCCCTCTCCATTCGTTGGCTGTTTCCAACTTCATTGCTCTGCAAACACAAACAAATACTTAGATCAATGTATAGTAATTCACATAGCAAAATGTTTTTATTGTGTAGTTGTTTACCTGGACTAGTTGGATGTCTATGACAATATTGGCTTTGAGATCCATCATGGTGTAGCTGCCATATTTTGCTGAATGTCCTACAATTGTGTAATTTGCACAAAGCCAACGTCAACAAAGCCTGACAGCAGTTCCATATATATATATATATATATATATATATATATATATATATATATATATATATATATATATAATTAATGAGTTATTTATTACCAGGTGAATCAGCTCTCATGTCCACACCAAGAGTCACAGCTCCATTAGCAATGGCATTTTCAATAGCGTCATCCTGATCAATCTTCCACTGCCAGTGGAATAAGGAGCTTGGCCTGATGTTTGTGGAAGCACGACTCTGAGATTCCTGGCATTTTGAAGACATCCAAGAACTAAATTAAATAAAATACAGCTTCATATAATAACCTGAGGGGTGACGTGAAAATATGACATCGCTATGTTATTATCGATGAGCCAGTGAACAGAACAGCTGCACAGAGCTGTAGGTTTCCCGCTGGTGTATTGTTTACCATTGGCTGGCTCGACCAATCACTGGAGTACTCACAGTAAGCACAGTGCTGTTTGACATGGAGAAGTGTCCCAATGGTTGTTTGTGAAACAACCACACTCCGGGTGCAGACAGGGCATCTTCTAATAAGTTCCAGCAGTTTATCTTCATAAACAATGTACTTAGTCACTTTGTGGTGTGACACTTCATTGGAGACTCTGTAAAAGAAAAGGAAAAAGTTAAAACAAATTTAAATAAAATCATAAATAAACATATTATGGTTATGTAATGTGTATGTATCAGAAATAACTTAATGACAATCAATCAAAAGTATGTTAAAACAAGTAAAAGCTAAATTTAAAAAAAAACTAATGGGACTAAATAAAAACCTAAAGGCATTACTACTCACACTTCTGTCTTGATGGTAGCTGGAGTCATCAGTGGACACCTGATGCCCTGAGACGCTCTGTAAAAGGCTCCATCAGTGTGTGCCTGTGTCACACCACACACTCCTGTTAGGCACTCTGGACTGGGTGGCTGCACAAATTAATAGATTTGTTATCAATAAGCAGAATTATTATGATTACTTTACTATTATTCATCACAAAGTTGTAAGACGACGTAAATTACATGAATCTGATTAGTTTTATCGAGTTAATGTCAATAGCGCGCACTCTCTGTAGGGATATTCTTATTTTGCTGCTATGTGAAAAGAATCCAGCAAAACGCCCATATATTGACCCCAGAGGCTTAACTTTAGACAAATCACAAATTGTGTTAATATTAAAATATATTCGTATATGATCACTCACCTCAAGAGCCTCTGCGGTGGTGGAGTCTTTGCAGGAGGAGCAGCGTAAGGCACTGCATCGCTTTTCAGCGCGAGCTGTGGGGAGAAGCCCATTTACACCTCCATTGCATTGGAGAAGCAATCCTGTGTAAACATTTGTTTGCACACTCCAGCTCTAGGCGGGAACTCGCGGCCTTTCAGGCCAAGTGCATGCAACCACTGGTGCCTAATCAACACTACACATACGTACCATTCTGACCACAGTACTAAATACAGATAAATCTACGCCAAATTGAAGCTATCCTAACTGATGCAATACTATGCTACTAAATATGCTTCTAACAATACTAACGTTACACTAACAACTATGCTAAATAACTACAGAGGCTACATGAACAAGATGGTTTTATACTGCCAAGGGGCGTGGTGAGCTGGAAACCGCTTGCGTCACTTGCCACCGCAACATCCAATAGGAAAAATCAACTGCAGTAGCCACCGTTCAACCTGAAGAGGGCAGCACTCAGACGTTTTTACACCATATTTTGTAGAATTAAAACACTTTATACTCAAATGTCAAAAAAGTTACTCAAATCAATGAACAGCACTAATGAAGCCCCATTCTTACAGATCATTAACTAAAAAAGGTTGGTTTACGGTTTAGTAACCCTTTAACTGTATTTTATTTTGATAATGAACAGGCTTCAATATAGTAAAATTATGATGTGTTGGCACAATACCAAAGCTGGTTGGTTATACAGGAGCAAGACATTATTCAAAATTGTCAAGTTTTTGCTAAATTATTACAATTGTAAAGCTTTTACAAAATAAAGAAATATACTTTCTGCTGTTTCGTTTTCCTTTCCGAAAACTTTGGAACGTGTCGCACATTTTTTCTTTCGTTAATCTGACGTTTACTGTTTTCGTTTTCGTTCCTTGAACCGGTTCAGAGCCCTGCTGGAGTGTGATGTGATTTGTGTCATGTGCAGGTGCAATGGATCACGCACAAACCAATAAGGTGTCGGAATGGTATGTTTATACTTCTCATCCAATCACAATCAAGTTCACTCCATCCGGATGGCGCCATTTATCTGGATAGTTTTTTTTTTTTTTTTAATGACAAGCCGGAACGAAAACAAGCCAAAATGAAATAGCAGTAACAAACCTATTTTTAAAATGTAAGGAGTAGAAGTAAAAAGTTGGCTTAAAAGTAAAGTATAGATACCCAAAATTTCTACTTAAGTACGGTAAAAAAGTATTTGTACTTCGTTACTTGACACCTCTGGCAAAAGGTCAATTTCAAAATGAGCACTCAGTATTTTTTGTGCCAACAGCTGCTTTAAAGTACAAAAGAGCATCCCAATTTGAGGGGGGGTATTCCACTTCTAGCTGGATATGCTATTGTACCCTTGCTTCTAGAAAGCTTTAAACTATATGCTTTCTAACATCTTCATGTGGGCATAAACATTTATTTTTAATGTGGCTTTAAGTATCATGCATTGTTAAAGTATCACGTTCACAGTTACGAAACTGTTAAATGTGGTGTTTACATGGAATAATCATAATACGAATTTAACTTATGGTAAGAACCAAGCATCTTCCATCTGAAGACTTATATATAAAATTTGAAAAACTATTGGTTATTTTACAATTGGAAAATACTGTAAGTTAATCAATTGTTCAGCTTGATGATGTTTAACGTCTCTGGCAGCATCGTGAATCCCATTTAGCAACTTGTTAGCAACCATGTTTTTTAGGGGGGTGTAACTGGTGTGTTTCATGACGTACAAAAAAAAAAAGTAAAGTATGTAGAGCTTTTGTGAACAACGGTCCGCAGACAATTTCGTCATTGACATACACCTGTGATGTCTAATGATAATTTGTTTTGTTTTTTGTAAAAGAAAATAAAAACAACTGTCACATTTCTCAGCTCATAAAATATAAATATAACATAGTATATTAGTATAATATGTAAAATAATGATCAATAAGAACCTACATGCATTATTTAAAACATTATTTCAGCAGGTTTCCAGTCAGTATCCTCAAGTTGACTCCTGAGGTAAACCAAAATATACTTTGTCTTGTTAATTTTTGTTCTGGTGAAACTTCTTTTCCTGAGGAGAAGAAACCCTAAGTTTTCAAGAAGAGCAACAGCTTTAAGTCGAGCTTTGTTAAAGGAATAGTTCACCCAAAAATCTAAATTATGTCATTAATAACTCACCCCTCATGTCGTTCCAAACCCGTGAGACCTCTGTTCATCTTCTGAACACAGTTTAAGATATTTTAGATTTAGTCCAAGAGCTCTCAGTCCCTCCATTGAAACTGTGTGAACAGTCTACTGTCCAATGTCCAGAAAGGTAAGAACAACATACTGAGCTAAGTATGAATAGTTGTTGAGAACGCCTTCGGACGACTCGAAGCGTGTTGGCGGTGCTTACTGAAGCGCAACAATGTCAACACCGCACAACATGTTGTTGCTGTTTCTTGTGTTCTGCACAATATTTGTGAGATGCATGAAGAAATGTTTCTGCCTGACTGATCACAGATGTTTTGCAAGAGCAAGCGCAAGATGTTTTCCAGGTAGTGGGAGGCCGTAATGCTCAAGCAATTCGGGAGGCTATGAAGACGCTCTTCTAACTTGTTTACACTGTTACATGCACATCCATCTGTACCAAAAGCTGTGAAATTACACATGAAAAACAAATAAAACATCAATAATTCTCAAAAAAAAAAAAATATATATTTTTGAAAGATTAAAAAGTGTGTTGTGCCTGTTTACATCAAATGTAACCGTTTCAAGTACAAAGTATGACAAAGAAAACAATGTAAAAAAACAAGAATAAGTTTAATTGAATAAAGTGTAGTAAGACGCACATAAGACAAAAGAGTGTTGACATTTACAAAAAAACAATGCAATTAGAAAAAAAAAAGTATAACACTATATTAACAAAGCTAAACACCATGCAAAGTGTTCAAATAGTTAAAAAAAAATCTTTACTACACAAGCAATAGTATATTATATAATTTGTACAATGAATTTTTTTATTTTTATATAAATTTTACAACTGCAGTACTGTGAAATATTCAATAATTGTTTTACAATAATTAACTTTTGAAACAGTCCTACTCAAGCTGCAATGATGGCAACGGGTTGAATAAGCCATTTTCTGTGTTGTCTGATGTGCTTTGCTGAAAACTAACATGATGAGCAGGCACATAATAGGAAGTGGGTGCTGGAGCTGGCATACGGCTAAGAATTTCACTCGAAAAACTAATTTGGGTGTCTTGTAGCTGACGCAGCATTGCCATCTGTTTAGCCAGCTCTTCCTCCCTTGCCTGACTCGCCTCCCTCCTCAACTGGTTTTCATATTCCCTCTGCTCTGCCAAACGGACATGTTCCTTCTCCTCAAAGTCTCGGTCCATATCAAAAAAGAGGTCCTCCACCTCTTTCACGATTAAATCTGTTCTGGACTGGCGTTTTCTGGCTTTTTGGTTTAGTAACCTGAGGGAAGCATGTGATACATGTACTTCAAGTCATCATCCTTAGAGACTTGTAAAGCCCTGTATGATGTCTTAATTACGATCTCACTGATGCTACTATGATACTCAAAGACCTAAATGTCTCTCCTGTGAAGAGGAGCACGTTATTGTGAATTTCCAGTGCTGCATTAGTTACACTACAAAAGTAATCACTAGATAGAAGTTGCATTTTCAGTCTAACTAGATAACTGTACTAATGACTTACATTAGTTGTCACCATTTACTTATTCCCATATCGACCTCAAAGTTAAACAAAATAGCACTTTTCATTAAAAAATATTTTTGAACTAACCACTAAGTATTTAAAGGGAGATTACAATGAAAACATAATTTTAACATTAGACCGTAAGTAGTTTGTTAGATCCATTATTATTTTCTTATTGAACTCTTCTAAAGTCTATGCAGTATTTAATCAGAAGTAACTGTAATTAAATGAAAAGACAATGAGAGGAATAGTTCACCCAACAATAAAAGTTCTGTCATCATTTATTCAACTTCAGGTCATATTTATTCATTAATTTATTCATACATTTCTTTGTTCTGTTGAACACAAAGGAAGACATTTTAAAGAACGTCTGAAACAAATGACATTGTTGATCAATGAAAACATTGGAGATGCATACTGCTTAATTTAAGCTTTAGTTCCACTTTTTAATGGTCTATTTTTGTCTGACTAAAAATAAAACTATAAACAATCAATATTTTACCTCGAGTTCGCTTGGAGGATTGACAGCCCATATTTTCCTCTTCTAGCAAAGCCACGTGCAAAGCCACATTAAGCAACGTGTAGTCTGGCATGTTACCCACAACATGACAAGATTTTATCCAGTCAAAATCATTGTATAATCTGACGAAGTTACTGTCGTAAAAGATAAAACAATCATTTAGTCTGAACGGGTAATAAAAACTCAAACTTACCAGAAGATTGACCACAGTGTCACAAAGTAGGCTAGGACAAGTCAAGCTTTTCTCTGCTGTTAAAAGAAACACATATAATGTCTGTTATGAAATGTGTGTAGATGATCTATTGTTACTTAATACTTGGCCACAATTAATAAGAATACTGATCAAAATACTAAAATGAAAATTTTGAAAATTACATCACAAGAGATGAGGTTGACAAAATTCTGGCTATACATTTTTTTTCACTGTTAATGAAAACAGCTGCTACATTTACATATGTGCTTATACCTGGAGACGTGGCAGGTAATGTTTTAAAGTACAAAATAGTACTAAACTGATGAAATTATGTGGTGATATATCATGGGGTTTCTCTAATTGAACAGGGCAATCGTGACTACACAACTTTTATAAAAGGTTATACCTCCTCATTTTGAGTTGCAAGGCTAGTTTGTGTTTGATGTCACAAGAGTGGACCCTGGTAATTTGCCATCATACAATAGCAAGACCACATCTGATAAAGTGAGGAGAACAGGGGACTCCCAAATGTGGTACTCTTTTACTGGTCTAATTACACGTCCAACAAGGATATGGAGTCTGGCAATCGCCTGGGTTCTCTCAGTCTCCTCTCTGCTAAACTGGTCACTGTGCTCGAATGAGGGATGATTAATTTTGCCCTAACTTCCTCCAATGAGGAAGCCCTTATCTGCCATTACCTCGTCACCTGGCAGATTTCTGACTGCCTTGTCAACTCCTTGTTAGAGATAGAGCCAGTGAATAACCTTGATGGAGATGTGATTGCACCACAGGGTGCCACTCCAATTAAGACTTTGAAGGTGGTATGGCTCTTGTAAGTTGGGTATGTTTCAGACTGGAGGGCAATTGCCTCTGTGCAGTCAATAATGACCCTCACATTTGGGTAGTATTGCTGAAATTGCACAGGCATTGTCCGTCTCATCTGCTCCTGGGTCGTCCAGATTTGAACTGATCCTAGTTTGACCATGTTATTATGATTTGACTCACTGTAGAAGTGCTCACTTGGAAACTCCCTCTTTAAAACCGGCAGTGACTCGCAAGCCAAACATGAAGAACTCATCAATGAGCTGCACCTTGCGCTGGGGGCTTGGCTTCACCTCTTTCTCCACAGTTGAAATTCCAATCGTCTTGGCTTTGGACCAGTACACAATATTGGATGCAGAGGGCTCAATAGATCTCCAGAACACAAAAAATATGTTTTTGTTTGAGAACCTCGTGAAATATCTGAAGTCTTCATCGGACACACACTCCTTTATTTTTTCCAATGCCTCATCAAGAGCACCTAATTAAAAAGAAACAAAATAAAACTTTTTTTTTAATGTAGTGTTAAAAATGATTCAGATGAAACAATTCTGATGAAAAAAACAACAACAACCCAATTTGATAAATATTATTACAGATTTATGCAATGTTATAACATCACTGTAAAGTCTTTATTCACCTTAATATTCCCTCACGTTATTATTATGACAAATCTGAATTTCTGTATTGTATTGAATTTGTTAACTGCATTGTCTCCATTGTTGCACATTTATTTATACCTTGAAAAGTGCTACCTTACCTCACAGTAAATGCCGACCCCTCTTCTCTCTTCATTATAGCCCAAGTTCAATGCTTTTTCAAACTTTCATCATTGGGAAAGCAATGAAATGAGAAGTATGGCTGTTTCTTCTTTGAGTTGAAACACAAAGGTAGGCAACAAGATTGACTACTTTTAGTCTCTGCAGTTGTTCTGGACGTGCTTTTTCCAGATCAGAGTTTTGCCTACTTCCGGCTCACTGACGTCACGTTGTGAAATAGGCCTATGATTACAATATTCTTCCAGTCTTAAGACACCATGATTATTTATAAAGTCTGATAAAAATCCACTTATATGCTATAGTTTGTTATATTTTACCAACAAATGGTTAGCATGTCAATTAAAATTATTTCAAATAAAATAATAATAATAAAATAAATTCAATTATTTTTTCAAGAATTGATAGAAGTCTCTCCTCACCTTTCTCAGCATCCCTTTCCAACAATGTCCAGGACTGGATCTTCATCCTTTCTTTTCCTCTTTGCTGGCCCTGTCTCTCCTCTTTATCTCCGTCCTGCTGCTGTCTCTTCAGGCACTGAATCAGGAGAACAATGAGGGCTGGATAAAAATATTGCCTCAACCATGAGGTCGTACCATTTCCACGTTCCTGCAGTGGATTCTCCCGGTTTGGTCCCAATCACAGTCGGTGGCTTCCTTCGCTCCTAAAAATTATTTAATAAGCAAATGATGTACAACCCAACAGACTTTAATGTAAAATATCTGGTTAAAGTACCAGAATCTCCCAATTTAAAGTTTGATGGGGAGTAAGAGTTTTATTACAATCACAGATAAAAACAAACCCATCTGTTTTAGTTTTAATGATTTTTAATTTTTTAATAATCATATGCCTTTTTTTGACCATCATTAGGGCAAAGTTATGACAAAAGGCTTAAAATGGTAAAATACGTGATATTAAAGGGTCAGTTCACCTAAAAAAAATTTTATTCATCCAAGTTCTACTCGCCCTCGAAGCATCCTAGGGGTATTGTGACTTTTATTCTTTCAGAATAATTTAATCAAAGTTATATTAAATATTGTCCTTGCTCTTCCAAGTCTTTCAATAGAGGTGAGCGGGTGTTTGTTGTCCACCGTTCAGAAGACGTGAACTAAAGTGCACACATCTGTAATAAAACGTCCCTCACATTCACCTGTATGGTGAATAAATCCCCCCTGTAAATGAATCCATGCATTTTTTTTAGATAAATATCCAGATTTCAAACAGATTTTCATTCTCGGGTGAACTAAACCTTTAAGAACCAGGGGAATATAAAATCATGCAATTTATCAATTTTGTTTTTATCTTGATTGGAAAGAATATATGTTAGATAACTAGCACTACATAAAACAACTTGCAACCTAAATGTACAGTTTTACTAATTTATAAATCATTAAAAACAAACACATAAAAACCACCAAATTCTGCAAAGGGTGTACAGTTACAAGAAAATATGTAAATATTATCTTTTTTTTTTTTTTTTTGGCTGATGCCGATGTCCTTCACTGTTTTGTAGTACAAATAAATTATCTGTATGAATTTGCAATAAAAAATATCCATGAAACATCCATGCTGAGCAGCATTTCTCCAGCCAGAAAAGAGATGTTCATTGCGTCCTCATCTGTCCATACAAATTTGTTAATACATAATTTGTCTAAAAGACATAGATGAATACTGTACATGTATGCATTCACTAACATAACTGTACAATTGACCAAATTATCATCTGTTGTATACAGTGTTGTAAATTTAAAGGTCCCGTTTTACGCGCTTTTTTGAAGCTTTGATTGTCTTTACAGTGTGCAATATAACGTGTTCATGTTTCGCGTGTAAAAAAACAGTATTTTTCACACAATTCACCTACCTGTATACCGCTGTTTTCACTGTCATAAAAACGGGCTGATGACTTCCTTGTTCTATGAAGCCTCTCCTTCAGAAATACGTAACGAGTTCTGATTGGGCCAGCGCTTCCTGTGCTGTGATTCGACAGCAGCTGAGCGTGCGCTGCCCGCCTGGTAACGTGATTGGGCTAGAACGCACGTGCTGGAGATTATTTACATGTTGATTATAATTTTCGGGAACCGAGTTAAACATCATTTGTAACCATTAATCTCAAAGTACAGCGTTACTGGGAAGCCCAAACAAAGATAATTGGACTCCAAGATAAAAAAAAACAGCGTTTCGATGACATGGCGACAAACACAAACAGCTCTTCCTTCTTCTCCATCGGAGCGCAACAAGACCACGCCCCCTTTTTGTGAATTCATGTGGGCGGTGGTTAGTCAAAAAAACTGTTTTAGTGATGTCATTACTACAGGAACTAAAGGGCTGTAGTCCAACCGCGTCGTTTTTTGTAGATGAATTCTGTTAAATAAAATATCTCGCTTGGCATTGAACTTTGAGCTTTAGAATTTTACAGATATTATTTATACTCTAACAACAAGATTACACACTAACTAAAGTTTAAAACATGGAATCACGAAGAAGGGTACCTTTAAAGTGACCACACTAAAAAGTTATTACTATTGCCAACAAATCTGTTTCGACTTGGATTTGGGAAATGGCGCTTGAACAAGTGTTCATTGGTTGAGAGAATTGTGAGTAAAAAGTAGTGAACAAACATAGGGAATAAAGTTAACATACCCCTGGTGCTGGGTACAGGCTGGCAGTATACACAGGGCTGTTCCTCAGCACCCTGGCATCATGCACAGACCCAGGATATCCCACAAAGATGTCACTAAATTTCCCCCAGTGATCAGTGATGGCCTGGAGTTGAATGAAGTGAAACAGTTTCCTGTTGTAGTAACAGTGGGAGTTATTTGCCGGAGGTTTCATGCGAACATGACATCCGTCTATTGCACCAACTGCCCTGCTGAAAGCTGGTGACCCAGCCATCTGTGACAATCCTGCACCCATTGCCTCCAGGTCATCACCGGTCGGAAAAGAAATCACCCTCCTCAAAATTACAATTATTGCTTTGGTCACTCTGTGCACAATATCATGTACAGAGGACTTGGGGATATCAAAGGTCTGTGACACGACCCTGTAGGATGCTGCATGGGCCAGCCAGTAGAGGAACACAAGCACCTCGATGTCCCTGTCCCACTCATGGTCAGATTCCTGTCTGAGTGCAGCAACGAGGGACCTGATGGATGGCAAAGACAGGCGAAGATGGGCACGTGGTCAGCTGCTTCATCCAAATCAAGCTGCAGAATTGGCAAAGCTTTAGATGGCAGTAGGATGTAGGGTCCACTGCCTGTGAATGTGAACAATATAAAGAACAATAAACTTAAATAAAGCATTGTTCCGTGTCATGTTGATCATTATTTATATGCTGGTCAATTTAAAATTACATTCTGCTTAATTTACTTAAATATATATTACTTTCTGTGAGAAAATGTGCAATATAATTAAGTATTGATCAGCATTTATCATTATTGTTGTGCTTAAGTGTTGGGGTGGGAAAGTTAATATTACTTTTTAAGTAACAATATTTACATTTTTCCAGTATAACGTTAACAGCCTTCGCCAAAGACGAGATCTTCGAGCAGCTGTCCGACGTCTCCTCTGTGCAGACATGATTGCAAATGCTAACATTCAACGGACCTAAGTGTGTATATGGTTGCCGATCTACTGAGATGTTGGTGCACCTGTCGGTCATTTATTTTAAGTTGTTGCGCTTTTTTTTTATGTCACATGATAACGTAAACATGGCGGATCGCATTCATATTGAAATTAAGTACTTACTCATTAAGTATGCGATTTCGGAAGAAGCCACAGTTAAGTCAAAAGAGTGAAAGGTGTCAGATTTGCAGTCACTCTCTCAGAATTGGTATAGCAACACTTATGCAGCAGCATTGACTAGTCTTATGTAATTTAATAGCAAGGTACGAAAACATATAGTATAGTGTTGTAAATGCACATTAATAAAAAATCTATATATAATATAGATTTACCTTTCTAATAATTGTGACAATGCTTTGTTATGCATATAGACTTCAGTGTAAACGGGACTTTTATTTTGATCTGAAGATGTGACGTCATAAAGTCGCGCCCCTTCAAGCCCTAACGCGCTCCCTGCATCTGTTGTGATTCGGCGGAAGAAAGGTTAGTAGGGTTTAAATCAGTTCTAACCTTTCTGTTAATTGACACATTTTACAACCTTACGTAAAATCTAGATGCTGGAATATAATGTTGTAATAATTTATTTAACGTTATTTTTGCGAGTAAAGCCCATACTCACATTAATGACAGAAAAGATGCGTCTCATTTCGTTCCCTATTATATCGTAAATAAATTTATCCTTCAAGTACGACGAGAACGAAGTGAGAGAAACGGAGAATCCGAATCATCTGAACCGAATCATTCGTAAAATGATTCAGTGATTCGAATCAGCGCGCGCTGACAATAAATGAGAACAACAAACATGTTCAGCAATGACAGCTTTTACGGACCAGCTGCAAATGTTTACATGAAAGTGTAATCTATTTAATTTTATGTATAAATTATTGAATACCAAATATAAAAAAATGAACACCTAATATTAACTTTATAATTTGACTATTTTATTCAGATCATTAGAAGTCCGTTAACTATCTCTTTAACTGACTCCCTTCTCAGTGTGCTGACTACTGAACTAGGGAGCTGATTTAGACGCACAGAGATTTAGCATGCATTTATTTTTCTTTCTTTAAATTATTGTTATAGGACAACGCATCCAAACACAGGGAAAACCTCCTGCTGAAGCGACTGAGATTCATGTGACTCACAATTATAAAGATGGCATTTATTAAAGAGGAGAGTGAAGACAAGAATATTGAAGAAACATTCAGAGTCAAACATGAAGATACTGAGGAACAAACAAAGATGGAGTTTATTAAAGAGGAGGGTGAAGACATAAAGATTGAAGAAACATTCAGTCTGAAGTATGAAGAAATTGAGGAACAAACAGGTTGGTTTTACTTCTTAAAGCTGAACTCACTCATTTGATTCTTATCAAAATGTCTAGCTCTACTGAAATTAATGATATCGTTGAAAAATGTCACATGAGTGTAGAAATGTTGAGACATTCAACAGAAATGTTGCGATCACATGACCAAACAAAACAGAAGATCCTGCTTTCACAATTATGACATCATGCAATTGAGAGTACCAATAATACAAAACTTGCCATATGTATGTATGTATATATATATATATATATATATATATATATATATATATATATATATTGACGCATTTAGCAGACACGTTTATCCAAAGTGACAAATGAGGACAATGGAAGCAATCAAAATCAACAAAAAGAGCAATGATATAAAAGTGCTATAGGGCTTGGGCGCCGCGTTGCATTCTGGGACATGGCGGCCCTGCTGGTAGCCTCGCGAATGTAAACATACAGCAAGTCGAACGAGAAGAAGCAGAGTTGGGAGAAAGAGAAAAGATGGTAAAGTCGCGAAAAGGTTGTGGGATTTAAAGGGATACACAAAATATGGATGTCAGGGACCAGTATGTGCACATAATCTGCAACATTAACGGTTTGGATCCATATGAAATTCCTAACAAAGAGTGGAGCACCGACGATTACTTGCTGCCGCACTTTTGCATTACAGATTAGGGCTGTCACTTTTGTGAAAAAATCATTTTCGATTTTTAAGACATAAGTGTTCATTGAATTGATTGTAAAATCGATTTTCCATGTCTAAAAAAAGACGTTTCCTTTTTCAAGCACAAATAACAGACGAACGTAAAGAGATCGCTGGAAACGCACAAGTCAGCAATATTTCTTATTTATTGGCATTAAGTTTCGTGCAGAATAGCAAACAGCAACAGGAGTGCAACATTCTCTAAAAAATATATATGCAGAGGGGACGGCTGCCATAACAAAAGAACAACATCACTGCAGGCTGCAAACCGGCTGCATTTATGATTTAAGCTTTTCAAAAATCTCCAAGATTATTTTAAATGATGATCAATCCATTTGAAACAACTGTTAAAAAAACTGAAAGTTTTAACGACACTTATTCTAGGCGGCACTAGGCAGGCATGCGCAAAAAGGCTAGGGCCATTACAAATTTATTGGACAGGAAAACAAGTCGATCAACATTTTCGGGGTCCAGAGCAGAGCATTTTTTATTCACTGTATGTCCAGCTGTTGAGAAGACACGGTCCGACTGCACTGATGTCCCAGGGACACTCAGATACAGCTGCGCAAGGTGGGGGTATTACCGGTCGCTGTCAGCTTGCAATGGTCCTTTTCATAACTCACAATAGGCGCGCGTTTTCTGTCTAGCTTTCGCAAGGAATACTGCACTTTCAGAATTCTTTATTTTCTTTTTCTGCTTGTTTGTGAGTTTTGTTACATGTATATTTTTTAATTGTTTAATTATTTTAAAATTAATAGTGTACATATTTGGTTAAAATCAATTCCTTATTTTCATTTTCAAAACTTTTTTTGGTTGGTCCGATCGATTGTGCAATCGATTTTCGAACAAAAAGTGACAGCCCTATTACAGATATCCTCGGCTACATTGTTTGTTTTATGAGCACCTACACTTCAGAACAGTTCCGAAGCTACAAGTCATTGGAGTCTCATGTGCAGTTCACAAATGGATATGTTCAGGAGTTGCAGATCATAAAACCGGCACACACCTTGCTGCTAGTTTGGTAAACGTTAGTGCTAACAACCATTCACACATGTACTTTTAACAAAGTTAGAAGCTGTCAACCCTCCCGTTTTTATCCGGGGTTTCTCACGTATTTGAGCTATTTTCCCGCTGTCTTCCCTGTAAAATCTCCCGTTAGCACTTAGATCTGACCTGTCAGTCTCTGTACTGTTGTCCTGTTGCTACCCCTTGCCCTTCCAACGAAACATATGTTTTCAAAGCATTGTTTTGTTTACTTGAAAGCAACCTTAGCGTGATGTTGGGCTTTTTAAGACAGCGTGGTTGTTGTGAGAGCACGATTTCATGCCAATCTGCAACTAAAGTCACGTTAGACCTAGCTTCACAAATCGCTTAACGTTAGTTAGTTTTGTAGTACGACTTTTTGCTGTCAGCAGAGGGATAGCAACAAAAAGATGGATGTTAAAATTTTCCATATTTTGGATGAGTAATCCGAGAAATTTCCCTTATTTTCAATGTTGACTTAAGCTATATAAATTAATATTCAGATGTTATGGTCTCCGTGGTCGCGCCTACAAGCAGGAAAGCGGTGTAAAGTTAATCCATTCTCATTTTATTTTCCCCATGGCGATTATGTGCTGCGCTATTACACCCCACAATACAGCAACGGATGAGAGGTAGAGTTGAGTGTCATCAGCATAGCAGTGGTATGAAAAGCCATGTTTCTGAATGACACAACCTAATGATGCGATGTAGACGGAGAAGAGAAGTGGTCCAAAAACTGAGCCCTGAGGCACCCCAGTAGTTAGATGTTGCAACTTGGACACCTCACCTCTCCAAGATACTTTGAAAGACCTATCTGATAGTTAAGATTCAAACCAATGAAGTGTGGTTCCTGAGATGCCTTTTATCAGTAGGGTTGACAGGAGGATCTGGTGGTTAACAGTGTCAAAAGCAGCGGACAGATCAAGCAGGATAAGTACTGAAGATTTGGATTCCGCTTTTGCCAATCTTAGAGCTTCAACAACAGAAAGCAAGGTTGAATGTCCACTTCTGAAGCCAGATTGGTTGCTGTCAAGGAGGTTGTTCTGTGTGAGAAATGCAGAGACTTGGTTGAACACAGCTCGTTCAAGTGTTTTTGCAATGAAAGGAAGAAGGAAAACTGGTCTGTAGTTCTCTAAAAGAGATGGATTAAGAGTGGGTTTCTTAAGTAGTAGAGTTACACGAGCCTGTCTAAATGTGAGGACAAAGGAGTAAGGAAAATGTTTCAAAAAGCATGTGAGTTCGACAAATTGTTCATTTTGTTGTATTTTCTGTAACATTAGTATTGTTCTGGTTAAAGTAACCTCAAAAGTAGTACAACGGCCATATCCCATATCAAAATCCAAAATGTGTCATTTCCCAACCTAAAATATATATTTCACAGTCACCATTCTGCAGATTGATCATAAACGCAGCTAAAAGACTTCCTACCAGTGGCTATGCAACCCTCACAAAAGTTATATCATTGGTAGAATGCAAAATGTGTCAATACAAGCATTTTAGTCAAATGTAATTTATGCTATATTTCAAAACCCTAACCCACGGAAGAAAATCAACCTGCTGCAACAGTTTAAAATCTGCCCAGTTCCGTAGAAAAAAATGTGGATTTGGCAACCCCCCCATTCATCACGAGCTGCCTCCAAAGTGATTTGTGCTGCGTTTCCACCGAAATTATCCCCACAGACCTGTGGCCTTGTGCATTTCCTCCGCGGGCTAAAGTACCGGGAAGATTATGTTAAATTGTCTGGTGACGTAGTACTGCGTGTTACTGCTTCTTCCTATCAGTGACAGATTGTAATCATTCTTGTGCGAAAGAAAAAGTACTATGCAGGAGATTCAAGGAATGCTGCTTCTGCTCAAGGTGTATTGGTTTACTCAAGGAATAATGCACCAAATGGCAGAAAACAGATGAGCACTGATAGTAAAGCGTATTCCGGAAGCTCGTAATGGTCAATACAAAATGAGACGTGTCTTATCAGCAATTTGCTGACATCAACCATGAGATGGCTGGGACAAACCCGCACCATCGGGCAGAAAGAACAAGATTGGTAAGAAATAATTCAATCAAAATTATCCAGAGTTGTGACTAATGTTATTATAGATTACGTAAACTTATTTTTGCCACTTTTGTGTGTTCTAGATTTGTGAGTACTATCGAATGCGTCGCGTTTCGCCATCAGTTTGGGTACACGATAGAACAACTGCATGATGCGACAGCGTGGTTTCTACTTTCGCTGAATTTCCAGATGTCTAAGGATACTTTTATGTACCTCTGTCATCGATTGTAAACTCAACTAGAGAGACAAGACACAAACTACAGACTTTGTGAACCCATCGAAAAAAGAATCACCATTACACTGTGGATTTTAGCGACCAACTCCAAGTACAGAAGAATCTCTCACTTATTTGGAATTGGAGTTGCTACTGTGTGTCAATGTGTTCGTGATTTTTGCTTTGCTGTTGAGAAGGTTCTCACGCCAGAAGTTATTAAATTATCAAACAGTGAAAAGTTAAAAGAAATGGCTACAATTTTTGAATGCAGATGGGGGTTGCCACAGTGTGTAGGTGCTATTGATGGGTCACACATCCCCATTCTTGGACCGGAGGACTATCACACAGAGTACTTCAACCGAAAGGGCCGGCATTCAATCATCCTGCAGGCTGTTGTGGATGGAAGGGGTCTTTTTTGGAATGTCTTTGTTGGAGCACCAGGAAGCCTGCATGATGCCAGAGTGCTGCGTTTGTCAGGTTTGTGGGGCCTAGTGGATAGGGGTTTGTTACTACCTGATGTAACAAAAAACATGATGTGGGGTACTTTGTCCTTGGTGATGCAGCTTATCCTTTGAAGATCTGGCTGATGAAACCTTTTACAGACAACGTACAAATGACACCTCAAAAACTTGTGTACAACCAAAAAACAAGCAGAGCCAGGGTGGTGGTGGAGAATGCCTTTGGCAGACTAAAAAAGAAGATGGAGGAGGTTGCTAAAACAGAATGACTGCAAGTACGCACAAGGTCAAATCCCTGCATGTTGTGTTCTGCATAACCTTTGTGAAATGAATGTTGATGAGTTCAGGGAAGAATGTGTGACCAGTGCATTAAACCAGCCTGATGGTGCTTCTGTCGGCCACTGTAGAGGCTGAGGGACTAGATGCACGCACAGCTCTAATGCAGTTTTTGACGACAACGTAGTAAGCTGCAGTATCACTGAAAGGCTGTAATGTGTCTTGTTTTCATGCTGATACACCTGTTATACAACATTGCAACAAAAACTGTGTACAACTTTCTTTTAATAAATTCAATTTACTAAAAGTGCATACTACAGTATCACTGTAATATGAGAATCTGTAATGTGTGTTGGATTTTAACTTAAAATACACAGCTTATTGGTGTTTAATGGATTAATTTAATAAGAACTGTAAGTCAGTACTTCCTCACAGTATTATGAATATTATTAGTATTGGGGAATTCAAGCAGTATCTCCTTTTACATATTGTATGTGTAATGTAGTATGTGTTAAACGTTTTAACTTCTAACCAGAACATTTAAAAAGTACCATAAGTGCTAGATAATGATTGAAAACAAAAGACACTGGAAAACAATAGTCACACTTCAAACTTTATTTTACATTAGTATTTCTGACAAAATAAAAAATATATATATATTTTTTACAAATATAAATAAAACTTTGGAACAATTAAATAGTAATGTGCAAATGTATTTTAGAACCTGGCCAATAACAGGCCGCAGCCCAGCCTAAAAAAAACCCTCTACTTTTTTGTTCAACTACTGAAAGCAGTAATTCCAACAGTATATAAAATACAGTAGTAATCATATGACGTGGATTAAAAGTTCAGAGTTGACTTTATAAGAAGATTTTAGGACCACTTTGATTATAGATTTTGATCCACCTCAAATGTAGACTACTAAATATAAACTCCGAAAGTGCAAAGACAAATGTGTATGTGCAAACGAGAAACTGTTCAGTCAAGTGGCTTCTTTTTGAAAGACTGTACGAACTCTCCTAGAACAGACAGAAACCCAGCCTGAAAGTCTCTATGTTGTTGCCTGCTTTCTCTAGCTTCTGACTGGAGGAATGCCAACTCCTGCCTCCTCATCTCTCTCTCCTCAGCCTGGCTCTCGAGTAACAGATGCATGTACTGTTCTCGCTGTTCTTGTCCACGCTGCAGGGCGGCTCGGTTAGCGACTTCCATGTCTCTCAGCGCATCAAGGAAGTCACTATCCCTTTTCCTCTTCCCTAAAGTGGAAGAAATATAGTCAACATATGGTAATAAACACGCAAATCCATCCTGACACAAAAGGAGTCATCAAAAATTATTAAAAAGATTTTTGCCAAAAAATCTTCATTTTAAACTATTTGTGTTGTCCCATCATGTTCCATATTTTAATATTTGATCATGGGCAATGTTAGTTTTAAATATAAAATAAACAAAATATCACAAAACCATTAACATATGCAATAGGTCAGTTGTGAAGTAACGTTATAATTTTGGACAAAGAACAAACGTGGCTAATACCTTGGCGTGTGTGATTCAGTGGGAAACACGGGACAAGGGGCTACTGGTGATTGCAAGGGAAAACACGCTGGCCTCTGTTGCCTGCAATTCATTCGGCCCACTCGTTTCGTCTGGAAAAACATGGTGTTAAAAAAGTAAGATTGATTTATCACGACAACGAATTTAAGAAGATATCATTTTGATGTGATACATACGTATATTTATTTACCTTCAGCCCACTGATCATCGGATTGCGGAATGGCTTCCAACAATGCAGTAGCGGAGTCTTTAGTCATCGCTGCACCAGAAAAGGATGGTCTGTGTCCTAGCAATGCGTCCAGGCTGACAAACCACTTGTTAGTACGCTGATCGGAACCACTTCAATTGTTGTGATTCGTTATTTTCTTGTAGTCTTACTTTAGGTTTTTCAACTTCTCTCTGCATTGTTTTCCAGTGTGCACTATACAAAGCTCGCATAGCCGATTTCCGCAAATAATAAATTGCTTAATAAAGCCTGCACCTCATTGTCGTTCCAACGATCGTATTTTTTATTACATTCCATTGTTGAAGACAACTTCTGTTCCTTCTGTCACAACACATTTTGGAAAATGGTGGATGGAATTTACTGCTGCGTGGAGTCGACCAATCAAATGCGGCCTGAATCCGACCAATCAGCATGTTCAGTGGTAGTCCCACCCCTGAAAGTTCCTGAACTTTGAAAAAGTACCACCTCGCCAGCAGGGACATTTTTGGGGTGAAATTTTTACCCAGAACTTTTAGTTCCTGGTTCCTTAGTGGAAACACACCAAGTACCAGCCCAAAGTCCCTAGTTCCTGGGTAAAGTTCCTGCGGTGGAAACATGGCAGTAAATACTCACCATATTGATAGTGGCTTCCTGATGCATGAAAATTAAATTGAATACTAGAAAGTTTGCGGGGGCAAGCGGGTTGGTCAGAAATTGGGTGTAGGATTAAGAAAAGGGCTTTAATACAAAAATGCACACAATGTATGGCAACCATAGAAAGCTAAATCTGAATCAGACATTTTGGGCAATTTAGAAACCCTGGCCGGATGCATATTTTAGGTCCAAATAGAGGACATGACCATGGAAAAGAGGACGTATGGTCACCCTATTATAATACATTAGAGAATGATCATATAACTTTTGTGTTCGCCAGATGACCTGTAAATGTGAATAATGTTTCCATTGCAGTTTTGAAAATTATTCTGTTCTCGAATTGCCTAAAAACACGCCTAATGCAAGCCTAACGGGAGCTATATGGAAGTTTTGGGAAATTGATAGGTTTCCATTGGGTGTATTTTCAATTCACTATTTCAGTTTGTGCAATTTGAAGGGTAATGGAAACACAGTTAGTGAACACTGTGACTAGTAAGTGCTCTATTCAATCAGCTAAAGCTTATTTGTTGATCTTGCAACATTTATAACATGAAAGAAGGCCATGATTATTAACAAAACAATTTGTGAATGCAATAACTACAAAAAACAATGTAATGGTACATCTCTTCATCAAGATCTAGATGGATGGAGGTCCTTAAGTAATCAAAGGATTAACAATATCAATGAGTAGTTCTGATATTACAGGTTACATGTCTTTCAGTAGTTTAGTAGGTACAGGATCTAGCATGCACGTGTTTGAATATGATGCTTTTCATGTCATGTTTTAATGTCTGTTGCTCCATAACTGGTGATTAGTGGTCAACCGGTATGTGTCTCTTGACTGCCGATATCTTGGAAAGCGGATGGTCGATAGCCGATATAACTGTAAAAAGAAATGTATTATTAATATTTGACAATGGATTAAAAAATAAATGTGTAAAATAAACACACACTTTAGAAGACAAAGTATTTTTTTTACAAATAAATATTTAAAAATATATATTTAAAAATGAAGTAAACACTATAACCAACGGGGCACTCAGTATTCTGGGAAGTTTGTGTGCATTGGGAATTATCTTTATCAAATAAAGCCAGGGTAACACTCATTTTACATACAGCACACAGTGAAAATGACATGATTATGACCGTGGATAGATGCAATAAGTGCAGCATAATTTGAAATGAAGAGTTAAAAGTTTAAAACTTTGCAACCTTAAGTTTGCAAGGTTTGTGAAATTAAATGTTCATTTGACGTTCAAACATTTGTTTAAATTATATAAATCCATGTTTTCCTAATGCTGCCAGCAAACAAAACATTATTATAATGCTTGCCTTTCTATTACTAATAATATAAAAGCAATCGTTATAATACTTTCTGTATAAATTAATTCCATTGATTAACCGTTTTATCTGATTATTAGGCACACTTCTACTTCTAGTCTTTCAGAAAAACCTAATTGGCCGATGCTAATATTTGAAAAATGCCAAATATTGGCTGATATATCGGTCGACCACTACTAGTGTTAACTTGTATCGGTCTCTTTTCACCTCAGACCTGATGGCACTGAAAGAGGAGGGTCAAGAACTGAATGAAAGGAAAGTGAAATATCAGAATGAAGAACATCATGATTTCAAAACTGAAGAAGAATCGATTAGTTGCTCACAGACTGAAAAGACTCCCCCGCCAAAAAAAGATGAAAAAACACAAAACATTGATTCCCAAATGAGAACTCCTACTGGAGAGACCTGCCAACAGTGTGGAGAAATGTACAATCAAAAAGAAAGTCTTGAAGTTCACATGAAAATTCACACTGAAAATAAACAGTTAATATGCCCTAAGTGTGGAAAATGTTTTGCCCGGAAAAAAAACCTTAGGACACACATGAGAATTCACACCGAAGTGAGACCTTACACCTGTGATCAGTGTGGAAAGAGTTTTATACTGAAAAGTCACCTTAAAGCCCACATGAGTATTCACACTGGAGAGAGACCTTACACCTGCCCTCAGTGTGGGAAGAGTTTCTCACGAAATGGAGGACTTACGATTCACATGAGAGTTCACACTGAGAAAAAAACATTAATATGTTCCCAGTGTGGAAAATGTTTTGCACAGAAAAGCACCCTTGATGCCCACCTGAGAGTTCACACTGGAGAGAAACCTTTCACCTGCCCTCAATGTGAAAAGAGTTTCAGACTCAAAGAAAGCCTAAAGACTCACATAAGAAGTCACACTGGAGAGAAGCCTTTCATATGTAGTCAGTGTGGAAAGAGTTTCAGATATAAAGAAAACCTTAATTATCACATCAGTATTCACTCAAGGGAAAAGAGTTTTAAATGTCATCAGTGTGAAAGGAGTTTCACAGACACGAATCACCTTCAGGATCATGTCAAAATTCACATTGGAGAAAAACCTTTCATGTGCCATCACTGTGGAAGGAATTTCACAAAAGAAGGAAAACTCAAGATTCACATGAGAGTTCACACTGGAGAGAAGCCTTTCACGTGCGAACAGTGTGGAAAGTGTTTCAAAATTAAAGAATACCTTAAGATACACAAGGTGGTTCACACTGGAGAGAAACCTTACAAGTGTCCTCAGTGTGAGAAGAGATTCACATGTCCAAGCAGCATGAAACGTCATTTGAAAACCCACTCTGGGAAGAAACAGACGTTTTCCTCAGTGTGATAAGATGTTTAAAAAAAGTAGTCATTTCTACCATCATCTGCTCATTCGTTTTGGAAGTCATTCAATTTCATTCTGTGTACTAACTTTATATTTAAATAAATGTATGTCAAGTAACTGAGCTGTTTACGTGTGATGATGTCTCATCTTGAGTTTAACGGCTCATTTTCACTGTGTGGTATGGTACAGTTCAGTAGAGTATGATTCGGGACAGGTAACCCTGATCGTACATTTCCTCTGCCAGTAGTACCAACGCTCTACATTGTGAGTAAATCACTTGCATATGCGACTAAGTCTTCACTCTGGGCGACTAAATGATGTCTAATATTAGCCAATGTCTAATAAATGTACACATTTTACTCGCCAGTGTGTGAATTGGAGGCTATGAATATGTTAAGCACAGATATATATAGTGCTTCAGTTTCACTCTCCGTCAGGCGATCTGTCCTTTTGTGTTTTTTTTGTGCACATCTCAATGGATGTGCAACGCACCTGTATTTGACGTGTTGTAAATTCTGGTAGTGGGCAGTGCTAATGCGCAAGCTGCAATCTCATTGGCTGGCGCTCCCCTATTATCGTCCCTGTTATGATTTTAGCAAATCAGTTCGAGTGAATGCACAAAACCTGTTTAATATTCATAAATCCAGCAGCTCATTAATTTTTAGTAAACATTAATGCGTTTCATGGTTCTCATTAGTGGAATTCATATCATTATTATCCTATCAGTTTTTTAGCTAGGTTTTTTTTGTTCCCAAAAATTATTATTTTTACAGAGACACTGAATGACCAAAAAAAACGCCACCAACAGTCCAGTTAAAATGTTCAGTTAAAAAGACTAATATGCATTCAAACATGGTTATCAAGTTTATTTTTAATTACTAAAGTTATATTATTAAATCATACTTGATTATTAGAATGCTTGATGCACTAAAAAGATGCTTTTATCCAAAGCGACTTGAAGTGCATTCAGGGTATACATTTTTTTTTACCAGTATGTGTGTTCCCTGGAAATTGAATCCACAACCTTTTGTGCTGCAAATGCAATGCTCTACCACTGAGTATTGGAGCAGTAACCTGTGCAGCGAGCATAAGAAAGGTATAATATGTAACCATTTGCAACTGCTTGTGAGCAAACCAACTGAAGTTTATATGTAAATGAGACTGTCAAGCCACACTGCCATCCAAAGGCAAAGCGCTGTAACTACACATCTGGTCAAAAGTGAGTTAAATCCTAAAAAGAGCATTGTGACATATTTTCTTTCTTGTGACAAAGTATCCTGGTTCAATTTTGTCATATTTCAGAGAAATGAATGTGTCAAAATTGCACTAATGTAACGATCAGGAACCCAGGGAAAAAGGAGAGGCTCTGGTAGTTCAGCCGAGACGAGGAGAGACTCTGGTAGTTCAGCAGAGACGTTGAGAGGCTCTGGTAGTTCAGCAGAGGTGTGGAGAGGCTCTGGTAGTTTCGCAGAGTTTAGACTGGATTCAGGAAGATCAGTGAGGACTTGACTCTGCTCATGAAGATCATTGGTGACCTGACTCTGCTCATGAAGATCAATGGTGACTTGCCTTTGCCTATGAAGATAGTCGGTGAATTGACTTTGCCCATGAAGAACACTGGTGACTTGATTTTGCCCATGAAGATCATTGGTAACTTGACTTGACTCCTGAGGTCTAACTGGGGTAGTGCTTAACTCATGAGTGTCAACGGTGACCTGACCCGACTCTGGAGGGTCAACGGGGACCTGACCGGACTCTGGAGGGTCAACGGGGAGGGTCAACTGTGGCAGTCATCTTGTGCAGAGGTGCTGGACAGGCGGCCATCTTGTGCCATGTCTCTGGGCCAGCAGCCATCTTGTGCAGTGGCGGGCAACTTGGGCTGTGGCGCTGGGCGGGTGGCCACCTTGTGCTGTGGCGCTGGGCTGGCAGTCCTCCTGTCTGTTGACCCCTGTCTAGAGTCGGCCATCCCACCGGGAGAGACAGGTGTGGCTGGGGTATCCCACGGAGACCGATGCTGTAGGTAAAAGATGAACCCCCTAAAATCAAAGGAGTCCAACTGATCAGTTTCCCTCTCTGGCACCGGGTCATCCAGACCGGCATTGAAAAGGTCCTTCAGGGACGCATCATTATATCCAATACCATCCGCCAGGGTCCAGAACCCTTGTGCCACACCACCCACCTCAGTACCCTCTTGACGGAGAGTGGTTAATTAGCAGAATCTCGCCCTCCGCTCCTCCACACTGGCTGGGGAACGGACACGAAGTTCCACACCGCTGGATCTAAACATGATGAAGTCCTTCTGTGACGATCGGGAACCCAGGGAAACACAGGAGACGAGAGATTCAAACACAGTGAGGGGTTTTAATGACTGACCCTCTGATGTCACATGGACTACTTCGATGATGTTTTTCTTACCTTTCTGGACATGGACAGTATACTGTACACACAGCTTTAATGGAGGGACTGAGAGCCCTCGGACGGGTAAGTTATTAGTGGGGCGGCAGTGGCTCAGTGGTTCATGTAGGTTGTCTACAAACCGGTAGGTTGGTGGTTCAATCCTCGGCTCCACCTGACCAAGTGTCGAGGTGTCCTTGAGCAAGACACCTGACCCCAGCTGCTCCCGACGAGCTGGATGGTGCCTTGAATGGCTGACACCGCAGTCGGTGTGTGAATGTGTGTATGTGAGGCAAATTGTAAAGCGCTTTGGAGCCAGCTGTTAGCAAATTTTGAAAAAGGTTATTGCTTCATATACACTCTGACATCATAATAATAATCTGATTTATAATCGCATTGATGTTTGTTGATTCGGATGTCTCTCCGCGTTTCTGGCAGCTAATCCAATTGTAATTAGTTAGCTGGCTCCGGTAAAGTTATATAATTCATCAAAGCATTCTGTAGGAAAGTTATACAGAACGCAGTCTTTCCCCTATTCACAGTCATATGCCATATTACTACCAGACCATGCAAATAAAAAATTCTTAACTGATAAGTAATAATTTGTTTTGCCCAAATCACAATTTCATTTGTTAACACATGTGAGGAAGGCTTTATGACCAAGTAGAATCCTCTGCAGCCCGGTCGTTCCAGGTTCACAGCTAGCGGGATTTACGCTGCCTGCAATTCCCTTCATCATCCGCGTTTTGATTTAGGCAAATCAAGGTGAATGATTAGGTGAATGCAAACAACATTATTATCATGAGGTCAACATCCAGCTAGACAAGAAAAAATGCAATCTACCTGAGGTATGACTTCTTTCACTATTTCACAGGCCAGTGGTTTGTGTGTACTGTGTGTGACATTTTTTGTATGACATTAAAATTCCCTTTAGAATAATTGCACATAAATACGTTAAGCAAACAAATTATATATATATATTATATATATATATATATATATAAACAAGATCGGTGCCAAGATTGATCCCTGGGGATCACCACATGTAGAATGCGCTACAGAAGGCAATTAACGTAATTTAGCTGCTTCAGACAGCGTGACCTCAAAGTCACAGTCTTAAGTCTTGTTAAAAAGGTACTAAATTATGTGTTGGGAGAAAAGCAGATGTGTGTTAGTTCTGTGTTATGAGCTCAGGTTTTAAAGAGACAATACTGCTTTCGAAATTTAACCTGCAGTCTGTGAAATTTATGTAAATCAAAGAGCAAAAGAAAACGTCAATCACTTTTCTGAGTTTTGTTTAATAAATATTAATTTATAATCAATTAAAAGTTTATGCATATAGTTTATGTGAAGATTTTTAAAATGTTTTTACAGTAATAATGGCTATAATTAATGGTTAAAATTGGAAGGAAATTAATTTAATAGAGACAGATCAGTAGCAGTAATTGTATCAGAATTGTATGAGACTGGTCTTCACTGACATTAGGCTACTTGGGAAAAGATGCCATTAAACCATGTATTTTAAATACACAATCTTTATATTGTTTAACAGTCATTTGGAGATTCACTGTTGAATTGTCACATAATAATTTTTTAATTGATTGATTGATTCTAATTAATTTGTGCCATGTTTTTTTTTATTATTTCACCTCAGACCTGATGGCACTTAAAGAGGAGAGTCAAGAACTGAATGAAATGAAAGACAAAGATCAAAATGAGAAACATCATGATTTCAAAACTGAAGATGAACCGATTAGTTGCCCACAGAATGAAAAGACTTCCTCACCAAAAAAAGCTCAAAAAACACAAACTACAAACCTTAGTTCCCACTTAAAAATTCATACTGGAGAGAAACATTTAACCTGCCAACAGTGTGGAGAAGATTTAAATCGAGAAGAAAGCCTTAAATCCCACAAGAAAATGCACACTGAAAAGCAACCGTTCATATGCTCTCAGTGTGGAAAGAGTTTTACACGGAAATATCACCTTAATGCCCACATGATCATTCATACTGGAGAGAGACCTTACACCTGTAAACTGTGTGGGAAGAGTTTTACACGAAATCGAGATCTTACGACTCACGTGAGAGTTCACACTGGAGAGAAACCTTACATGTGTAATCAGTGTGGAAGGAGTTTTAAACAAAATAGTCACCTTAACGCCCACATAAGAATTCACCCTGGAAAGAAGCCTTACACCTGCAAACTGTGTGGGAAGAGTTTCACACTAAATAAAGATCTGAAAACTCACATGAAAGTACACACTGGAGAGAAACCTTACATATGTAATCAGTGTGGATGGAGTTTTACACAAAATAGTCACCTTTATGTCCACATAAGAAGTCACACAGGAGAGAAGCCTTTCACCTGCCAACTGTGTGGAAAGTGTTTTACACAGAAAAGAACACGTGATGTCCACATGATTTTTCACACTGGAAAGAGACCTTTTACTTGCAAACTGTGTGAAAAGAGTTTCCGATTAAAAGGAAACCTTCAGACTCACATGAGGATTCACATTGGAGAGAAGCCGTTTGTATGTCAACAGTGTGGAAAGAGTTTTACACAAAAAAAATTTCTTAATGCCCACATGAGAGTACACACTGTAGACAAGCCTTTCACCTGTCCTCAGTGTGAAAAGAGTTTCACAGATAAAGCAAACCTAAAGACTCACATTAGAATTCACACTGGAGAGAATCCATTCACATGTGATCAGTGTGGAAAGAGTTTCAGATATAATGTAAACCTTATTTATCACATGAAGTTTCACTCAAGAGAAAACGTTTTTAAATGTCATCAGTGTGAAAGGAGTTTCACAGACACAAATCAACTTCAGGATCATGTTACAACTCACATTGGAGAAAAACCTTTCATGTGCCATCAGTGTGGAAAGAGTTTCACAAGAGAAGGAAGCCTCAAGATACACAAGGTGGTTCACACTGGAGAGAAGCCTTTCAAGTGTCCTCAGTGTGAGAAGAGTTTCACATGTCCAAGCAGCATGAAACGTCATTTGCGAACTCATCCTGAGAAGAAATGACAAAGAGGTTTAAAAAAAGGAGCGATTTCTACAATTATTTGTGCATTAATTTTCAAAAGACAATTCAATTGTATTCAGTGTATTATAATAATAATTTGCCTTCACACATAAAAGTCATGCAAAAGTGAGACCCAGTTTGTGTTTGAAATCAAGGCTACGTTCACAACACAGCTGCATGCAGGCTACATCTGATTATCGCTAATGATTTCTTTTACTTGCATCGCTCATCTCTTTAAGCCTCACCATAAGGATTTTTATTTTCTTTCACAAATTTGCCTGCCCATCCAGTCCTGCTAATAATGCTAAACAAACTTGGTTTGCTGTCCCCAGTGGAGGCTCATACCCGAGGCTCACCTTGATTTCATTTGAATGTTGTAATATCTGGACAAGTTTACTGATTGTGGTACTATGGAAATACCAGGCAACTTTAAATTTATGATCAGGAAGAGTACTGAAATATTATTCTAGTTATACTTGGGTCTGAATTAATTTTAATTGTATTTATTTTATTTTGTTTATCAGCACAGTTTATTCTTTGTAGTGCTTCCAGTAACTTTTATCTACATGTACGTGCTGTTTCCTCTAATTAATTTGCTGCAATAAACAGTCCTAAGCAGTTTGTCCTTCCTTTCCTTGGTAATTACAGTATATATTAAATAAAGTATTTTGAAGAATGGATTAATTCACCAGACTGCTTGTAGGTTTTTGTTCTTAAAACTAGAGGGGACACCCTTACCTTCCAACGGTGGTAGGACATCGGCACCATCAACCGATGGGAAAACAACCAGTTGTTGGTATCTGGTTGGAACTAAGGGCTGGGACAGGGGCTCATGCCAAAGCTTAAAATCTGCCAGAGTAAAATATGCTCTTGGCAGTCCACCTCTTATTCTGTACAGGGATAGTCTTGCTCCATTCACCTGGCAACCAGAATAAAGCCGGGGCCTTTGAAGGGGCTGGCAAGACTCCTTCAGGCTCCCCCTGTTTGGGACATAATTTGCTTATCGTTTAAACAAACTAGTACACACCACAACCTGTCCATTACATAGGTGGAGAATGGAGCAGGTGTGGTGGTCCTCACAGAAGATGGAGGAGAAGGCCTGTGAACCTGTGAATGCAATCGAAAGTTATTAGCATTTCTGGACATTTCATAACTAATAATAAATCAATGGTTTATTACTCTTGACAAATAGGTGGCTCAGTTACCAAATTGATGTGGCGTGGTCAGTGTGAGGTGACAATGGCACGTACATAGATTGGTGGAAATATGTCAAAGCTTTTCAGAGATACAGCCTCAGATGCATTTTGGCATCTTAACCAGAAAGTTAGTTGATGCTCTAAACAAAAAACGCTTTGTATATTAACACAAAACATTTTGCCAGCTTGTTCTGAAGATGATCCGAGTCAAATTTGGTGAAAATTGGACCAGTCTAGGTGGAGTTCGACAAAGTAGGTTTTCAACATGAATCAAAATGGTGGAGAAGAACTTAAGTCAATTATGGTAGAATTTGTATAAATGCTCTCTGCCTGATGCAAGGAATCTATCAACATCAGTTTCATTACAATATTATAATTCAAAATGCAAAAGTTATTAACATTTTCATAATTTGTGGCACTGCACCCAAATTTTTTGAGTGCCATCAGGGCATGGTGCCGAAAGATGCATACCGATTTTCGTAATAACAAAATTCAAAATGGCAGACACTCAAAATGGCTGACATTAAAACATTTGGTATGGTTTGACTTGATTTTTGGCCAAACCATTCAGAAGTATAAGCAAAAATATGCATTTTTCTTACCTCCTGACCACTAGGGAGCACTGCACTCAGACACTGCAGGTAGTCTCAGGTCATGTTTATTATAACACACATGCACCAGATGGGTGGAGATACAGCCTCATATCCATTTTTAAGTGCTTTTTGAATAATTCCTTTGTGGGATATTCAAGAAGGGTGGGAAGAATCAACTTGAATTCCATAACTGTTTGCCAGCATGATCACCAGATTATTATATCCACCCTCAGAAAGATGGGTATCTCATCAACTGCACTCCTGTGGTTCAAGTCTTAACTCTCAGATAGATCCGTCAGGGTGTCTTGGAGGGTGTCTTCTATGTCAAAACTTCTTGCTACTGGGGTTGCTCAAGGCTCAGTGTTTGGACCACTTCTCTTCTCCATTTACATGTTGTCATAAGGATTTGTCATACAGTAGCATGGATTTTCTTAACACTGCTATAATTAAGATACTCAACTCATTGAGTGATATGACTTGACGTTATAGTCAGCCAAGTATAGTGACCCATACTCTGAATGGGTTAAATGCAGAGAATAAATTCTAAGTACACACACACTGTGAACACACACCCGGAGCAGTGGGCAGCCATTTATGCTGTGGTATCCGGGGAGCAGTTGGGGGTTTCGGTGCCTTGCTCAAGTGCACCTAAGTCATGGTACTGCCGGCCTGAGACTCGAACCCACAACCCTAGGGTTAGGAGTCAAACTAGGCCACAACTTCCACAATTTTTATTTCTACCAGATGATTAGACAGTAGCGGTTCGCATTGCAGCTTGTCTGAGAGACATTTTTAGTGAGATGAAGGACCATCACCTTTAACACAACCTTGCTAAGACAGAGCTGTTCATGGTTTCAGCCAACCCAGCACTTCATCACAACTCTATACAGCTGGGTTCGTCAACCATAACTCCTTCCAGAAATGCTAAGTTCCTTGGAGTTGTGGTCAATGATCAGTTTCATAGACCTATTTCTACAACAGCCCGTTCCTGCAGATTTGCCATATACATCATTAGGGAGATTAGACCCTTCCTGTCAGAGCAAGCCACACAACTCCTTGTCCAAGCTCTAGTTCTCTTCAGACTGGACTCTCCTGGCGGGAATTCCTGCATGTACTATCAAGCCTCTGCAACTGATCCAGAATACATCAGCAAGAGTGGTCTTTAATGAGCTTAAAAAGTGCATGTTACTCCTCACCTCATCAGGTTACACTGGCTCAGTCTTTGGCCATTTTCAAAAAACATCTGAAAGACACATTCACCAGCACCTTTTATTCTATTTTAATCTGTAATATTTAATTCCATATTTTTTATACAATATTCAATAATTTCATACAATATTTTTGCTTTTGCTTTACCACTGCTACATTACCTACACTACTGAATTAACTGAGTTTTCTATTTACTTCAACTGCTCAGTACTTCACTAATAATAATGCTATGACCCATTTCAGGAGCTGCCAAAATTACTATTTAAAATCTAAATATAAGCAAATCTCACTCACATTCATTAAACATATTGAAATGTTAGGACTACTGATTCAAGACACCAGTGAGTGAATGTTAAAGGGCAGTTTACTTTCGCTTTAGTGCATTTCTCAGATCACAAGTGAAAATTCTCAAAACTACTTGTTCAACCTCCACATCATCTAGTCACTAGTCCCATCATAAGTTTTTCTAATTGTTTCGAACAGATTGCAAATGCTTTGGTCCAGTCATGCAATATACATATGATTGTGTATATTTATCTGCTGTTTCCTACGTTATCAGTTGCTTATATCATGCTGATCAAAATATCAGTCTTACCACTCAAAACATTTAAGCATTAGTTCCTTGCGTAAGTCATTGAAAGCAGAATGGTTTATTTAGTTGCCCTAAATGGTCAAGCATATTTTCCACACATTTCTATTTGACTTTTTGTAAATATACTCTGAATTGAGGTGGTGAATCTCGACTTCACTGGTTGATTTAACACTTTACATTCCCTTCATTAATGATCAACATGTTAACTAAAATAGCTCAAAGGTGCATCTAATGAACCTTCAATCGGCAAGCATATACCTTTATAGACAGAGCACAACACAGTGTTACAAATTCTGACAATGGATGAACAACCAGGTAAAAAACAGGTTCAACAGCTGAGACGAAGAAGAGGAGTAAGAATGAAAGTGGAAGAATACAGAGGTAAAACAAGGGACATAGGTAAATATATGAAATAAAATGAGGGCCACTATTGTGGACCATGTTGTCAATCATGGCCTTATCATGGCTGAGGCCAACTGAGTCCAGGGACAGTTGGCGGAAATGTAACCGACTTACTGCATTATCACAAAAGTGATATTCAGTATTGTAAAGTAACCTGACGTGGCCAAGTATGGTACTCAAAGAATCAATTCTTATCTGCTCTAATACAAGATACACAAATTTGTATGGTCCTGTCAAGCAGACAAAAACATGATTAACTAGATATGCAGCTTTGTTGTCTCTCAGGGTGTACTCACTTTTGTTGCCAGCTATTTTGAAAATAATGGCTCCTTGTCAAGTTATTTTCAGAGGACTGTAAATCTATATTGCTATACAAGCAGCACATTGTCTACTCTAAAATATATCTGAGTTTAATTTATATACCATTTTCCCTTGAGGAGATATCTTAATATGGTTGCTGAAATGTGAGGGCTGTACTCACTTCTGTGAGATACTGTAGCATACATGAATCACTTCTTAGCAGATCTATACAGGTGGAGCTGGGGAAGGGGGAGGGTTTCTGAAGAAAGCTGCAACTGCTACAGCAAGCACTAATCTCTTATTTTTAAATGACAAGCTCATTGGCTACCGATACAGGAGATAACCAATCAGCTGTGCCATGTGATGATGTCATTGGGATAGATTGAGTTATACCTATTGGACTGTGCCATCGGGAGTTTCAAGCCATTCGATAATATGAGAAATTCTGATTTCTTATGATTTTATAATTATTTATTAATTGTACAAATTGTTATATGTTGATGTTATATGTTTTTATGTCTGTAACCTTGTTAATTGTGCTGCTGCCTGTCTTGGCCAGGACGCTCTTGGAAAAGAGATTTTTAATCTCAATGAGTTTTATTCTGGTTAAATAAAGGTAATAATAATAATAAGCCAGAACTCTCTATTTATTAAGAGTCTCTTGTTCACTATGTAAAACACTTTTAGTTTAGTGTCAGAAAAGCCTAAATAGTTTGAATATACAGGTATTGTAATGGCATTCAAGTACCTGACAACTCAAATCTAAAACTGAAAGTATTACTGTCAGGTGCCTCTGTGTTTCAGTTTAGTCATGTGCACAAATAGAATACTTTCGTTTTCTGTTTATTCTCAGTCACTTGACGAGACCTGAAGATCTGAAAATCAGCCAACATTTTGACAGTAAGATTTACATTTATAATTATATATAAACATATACACATATATTATTACATACCTACATTTATACACATTGGTGAGGCAGTGGACAAATGTGTGTTTCATGTGGTACTGTTGTTGGAGGAGATCAAAATTAGTGGAAGTACAAAAATATGTGTGTTTGTTATATATATCTGCTAAACAAATCAGTTTGATAGGATGGGAACGACTGAACTAATTAGTGAAGTTAGAAATGTAACTATAGTTTGATGATCTATCATTGCTTTAACCTGCACATGCTATTAAAACCCTTTCAGTTTTCTGTTCTTTTTTTACTCAGTTGTGTACGAGGGCAAGATGACAGATGAATGCATCACAATAGAGTCAGACCTCAGTGAGTTAGATGAGGACATGGAAGACCTGGCAGCACCTGAGTTTACGTGTCACTGTTGCTATGATGTCCTCGTAGATCCTACCACACTTAGCTGTGGCCATAGTTTCTGCCGTCATTGTCTGGCAGAATGGTTACATTCCTCTCAGCGGAACGAGTGTCCAGAATGCAGAGAGAGATGGCAGGGTTTTCCCAGAATCAACATCCTCCTTCGGTGAGAGAACCATTGCAGTCTATACACACACACACAGCTGATTTTTTGCCAGTTTTGATACCGATTGCCAATTATTATTATTTTTTTAATCAACAAACAAGAAGGTATTAACATACGAGTACATAAACAAGATGTTTATATGGTCTATTACTGGCAGAACTATCTGCAGTCAATAAAATGCAGTGGTTGCCTGTAATTTTCAATCACAATCCAAAGATGTTCCCCTCAGAGATACATTCCTGTAAACCCCACCTCAATTCAATAATCTGGATTTTCTTCCAATATTATGTGCATGGTGAGGATTAAGCTTACTCTGCCTGCTGCGTTATTTTCTTCTTTGCTTTGGTCTTCAGCATCTCTGGCCTTTTACAGACATCGTAATATTTCAACACAAATTACATTCTGGAAAATGAACGCAATGCAGTCCAGAGAGCAACCGAAATAAAGCAAAGACCAGTTGGTTTTACATAAAAATAAATAAAAACCTTTTCAAAATTGCATAAATTTATCCTTTTTATTTAATCTTAAATTCACACCTGAGACCTTTGTGCCTAAAATGTTCCATGAAGGACCAATTAAGGGCTGCTATATGAAGAATGATTGAGGGTTAAACTGTCTTAAATTCAGATTTGATGGGTGTGAAATATTTTTGGTCACATTACAACTAACATTTCTGCACTCTGAAGTAGCCAATGACTATTTAAAAAATGTGGACAGACCAAAGGTAATATGTTAGAGCCTGAAAGCAGCTGTTTACGGTGGCCAGTGATTGGGGGTTTACATGAATGTTTCTGAAACTGGGCAACTGACTGTCTTCAGAAGTTTCAATTGCATTTTCTTTTCCTCTTACCTCCAAGTAAAGTATTTATTAGTGAATTTGCATTATTATTTAGCCCAACTAAATTTTTAGTCTCATGTAGCATAACTTCACACATCTCAAGTCAGACCATTCTGTTTTTGCTTTAAATCTAATTCAAGTCAAAAACTGCTAATTTTCTATATATAGAATGGGACAGAATACATATATATGTATGCATCTATATTTAGATAATAATTAAAATGCAGTGGTTATGCAGGAGAAGGCGGCAAATGCATATCATTGCTCTCTGCACTTTTGAAAAATGACAAGTAGGTGCTGTGACAATTCCTAGCCAATCTAACACAGTATATGTAGCAATGGAATAGAAAGTGCTAATATTAATGTCATGGGTCAAGTGTTGTCCAAGAAGATGCATCTTTAGCTGTTTCTTGACAATTGCTACGTACTCAGCTGCTTGGATTGAGTTTGGCAGGTCATTCCACCGGCAGTGAACAGTCCAGGTAAACGTCTGTGCAATTTAATTTGTTTACTTGGTGTTAAGAAATGTTAATGCAATTTAAGGTTAAAAAAAAAACAAAACATTATTTTCCACATAATGTACATTACTGTTGCTCCTCTATGCCTGGCCTTCTGAAATGCGTTGATTTTTACAAAGCAAAAAAAAAAAAAAAGCGAGGTGCACTCTGATTGGCCAGCTATCCAGTGCTTTGTGATTGGCCGAATACCTCAAACGTGTGACGGAAATGTTACGAACGTTGTTATACTGTGATGCATGTCCAGGTCAGGACAACAGTGCCACAAGACAAAAACAATAAACCAAGGCTTTTTTCATTGCGTTAACATTTGGGCGGCTTTATGCAAATCTTTTCACATCATGACGTAGACGTGGGGGTGTGAAAGAATGAGCCGTTTTAGGAGGGCGTGGATGAGTTTAACTTTTATAAAGAATATCTCTTTGGGTTTGAGAACAGCTTGTAAAACTCCAAAGAGAAAAGAAAACTTGAAATCGCATCATATGACCCCTTTAATGCTTCTTTGGGATTGCACCACAGTGTGACTTTCACTGCACAATGCAAGCTTCTGGAAGTCTGAAGTGGTGAGTTCAGGTATGGGATGCAGAACCAGTGGTTGTTCTGTAGGCAAACATCAGTTTCTTGAATTTGCGACTAATGGCAACCAATGCAATGGGATCAGGAGAGGTGTGACTTGCGCTCTCTTTAGATTGATGAGACTGCTGTTACTGCTGCATTCTGGATCAGGTGCAAAGGTTTGATAGTACATGCTGGAAAGCTTGACAAAAGATCATTATAATAGTCAAGTCTGGATAAAACAAGAGCTTGGACAATAGGCTGTGTAACATTTGCTGACAGTAAGGGCCTGGTCTTTCTAATGTTGTATAAGACAATTCTGCATGAATGGGGAGGTTTAGTAATGTGTTCTGTGAAGTTTAACAGATCATCCATCCATCTTGCTAATTCAAAGCATTATTTAATATTGGCATGTGTATGATCTAGGGATGCAGTGGAGAAGACGTTTCCGGCTAAGATAAGCAGACGGAGGAGGGCTCTCCAGAGTGACAAGCGTTTCCATTATTTTATCCAGATATTCCAACAGTATGGACAAGTACTGAAACAACAAATCCCTGTATCTGAAGGCCTACAGGAAGCTATACAAACCAGCTTTTGTTCTGGAGTCATTATGGCATTGATCTTCATGGGGGTGAGAAACGCTTTCTCATATTCATACTCAAAGACTGAAGAGTTCTTGATGGGGTTCAGTTGTGCACAGGACATAACACCTTGTGAATGTTTCTAGGTTGTATTGTTGCGATATCACTGGATGAGTGCTGATTCCGACATCTTGGTCCAAAAGCCAATCAACAGGTGGAAACCCCATGATGTCATTCTGTGGGTGGAGCATCTGGGTCCCTGGACCAATCAGTACAGAGAAATGTTCCAGAGAGCACAAATTAATGGCAGGTGTGCACCATCCACACACACACACAGAAACAGAATTCAAACATTATTACATTGATTTTCATTTTAGTGTCATTAATGGCTTTATTAGTTATTTAAAATAAAATGTCAACATGTCTAGTGAGGGGGAAAAACAGTATTACAGGGTGTACTGTCTTTTATTCATTATGACAACAATGGTTCTCAAATTAAAATGAACAAAAACTGAATTAAATTGATGCTATTATAATGTTATACCGATTTAGTGTGTAATGTTGCTGTTTGTACATTAAAAAAAAAGATTACAAAACACAAAGTCCACTCCACAGGGAATTATTCTTTATATCAGTAAGTACAGGTAAGTACTTTCTCAAATGCCAGCTTGTAGTCTTGAGTTTTTACTAGCCAGCAGCTCATTTGCATTTAAAAAGACTCACATGAAAAGGGCATGTCATTTTTCTACCAAAAACGAGTGATTACAGCATGGAATAATAAATGATTTGTGGTGCGTTTTGAGCTAAACCTTCACAGACACACACCAGGCGACTCATTTAATATTTACATCTTATATATTGACTTGAGCGGCATTGGTGGGAATGCCCTGTAGAGACCTTATTATGCACTTGATCTTTACATTTTGTGAAGATTTCTATAGATTTTTGCTTGGTGCAGAGCCAAAAAAGTTGCTGTGTGGTGTTCTGCACCTTTTATAAGTTAAAAAAAAACCTGATCTGAAGATGTATATGATTGATAAACAGACGGACTACCGGAGGTAGCACTGAGCGGGTAGTACAAATAGGCCACACTACTGTCATTAGTCCTGTACCCTGCACAGCTTACAGCAACGCTCCTTCACATCACAATCAAATAAATAAAATGTGGTTTTGGGAGAGACTGGGAGCACTGTCACTGACATGTTTTAAAGCCGTAATCAAAGCCAATTTCGATCACTGATTAATTCAGCTGACAAGAATTGAACCTTTTTGAAAACAAACTAACTGGCTTCTCAATTCCAAAGTCCTCCTCCTGCATGAGGACTGCCCCAGCACCAACCTGGCTCATATCCACATACAATATGAATGATCTGAGCGAGGTGCCCCCAAAACAGGGTCTGTTCAAGGAAGTGTTTTAACATGCTAAAAGGGACTTTGACGAAGAGAAGACCAAACAAATTTGACTTTATCCCTCAACAGATCAGTGAGAGGCACCATAACAATAGAAAAATGTATACAAAATGCCTTCTAATACCCCTTGAGGCCTAAAAATCGCATTAACTCTTTTTTTAGTTGTTGGAACTGGAAATTGCTCCAATTTCGCTTGGATTTTCACATTAACCTGCCCTTGCCCAACTATACTGCACAGATAGGTCACGGTCGGCTTCACAAACTCACTTTTGCTCAGAAACCTGCAATCTTCCCAAAAGACTACATACTTTATGTGCCAACACAAACCCCAAGTTTGGTTTACCTGCGAGTTGACGTGTGGTTTTAATATAAGCGGACACATCCCTTTTAACACATGGCCAAAAGAAATGCCTCAACACTCTGTCATACATTTTATCATTGTGTGCCACCTTGAGAACTGCATCAGATCCAGTTAAAGAAAAAGACTGATCAGACATTTTTGCATACCACCTGCATATCGCATATCATATTAAATGACTACAGTTGGTGATAACCAACAGTAACCAACCTACCGATTGCCTCTGATATCTACTCCACCACCACCACCTCCCATCAGGTGACATAAGGATTGTGTTTGTACTTGTACAGTCTGACAAACTACAAACGAAAAGGATTATTATAAATCGCACAGTGTACACCTGACATTAGGTGGTTAGTAATTTGACTCTCCCATTGTGAATATGAGATCAAGTCAATACTGCAGTGTTGCAACTACAGTACAGAAATATATCTTTTAATGGTTTTTGAAACAAATGCTTGCCAAAATCAAAGTCAGTCCAACACATTTTGAAATTTGAGACTTCAATCATAGATTCAAAACTAATGAAAACAAACCACTAGAAAGCAAATAAGGAATAAAATCATTTGAAACTATATTATGCTCCATTTATACACTTCTTAAAACAGTTAAAGGTAACTTATCACCAATGATATGTATGTTTTTTGTTAATTCCCAGTTTGTTAGCTCATCTCAGAGACGAAGACCTGTCCGCTGCTCCATTCAATGTTAATAATCCATCACACAGACAGGTCATACTGGAGGAAATCCAGAAAATCAAAGAGCTCAAAGTCAAACAACCACAAAACCTCTGGGAGTACAAGGTGTGTCTTTTGTTTTTCTGGTTATTATCAGTTTTGCATTCAATAAAGAGCTCAGTCATATCAAGATTTTCAATGAGAATTCTCAAAAGTCACTAAAAGTCTGCATTGGTCTATTGCAAATAAATAGTCAACAGTTGTGCTATTTCTAATACCTGTTTGTTTGCTTAACCTCAATTAAGTAACCTCAATCATCAACGATGTGTGACCTTGCCACTTGGCAAGTAATTTGGAGCTCATAGGAAGAGTAATGTGAGGACTTTATCTCCTTGTGCAAATAATCCTATAGCCAAGAACCCCTGTTGTACTGATTTTCTTGAGCCTGGAGCAAATTCTCCTACCTCTGTTGACCCATTGTGTGGAGGTTTTTATTTCCCCTTTGAGGGAATTTCAACATTATGTCAGAATGCTTATGTGTCAGGAATTCTTCTGCATGTCTCATATTCAATACTCTGGAATTTGTGAAGGATACTCCACTGCCCACATCCACACTTGACCTGTGTGTGGTCTGTATAAAAAAGAAGTGTGTACAAACAGCTCTCAAGGGAGCTGGCTGTGTTGATTGTGAGTGTCTGCCAGGAAAAATCCCCAAACCTGTCTGTCTTTGTGGTTTGGATCTGGTGGCTTGAATTGTCAGAGGAACTTGAGGTGGGATGTTCCCTTTCTCAGTTCTCACCTGCTGGTGTTAGGCCCTGATGTTGTGTTATATCCAGCACTGAGAAGTTAGATGTTGTTAGCCTCAAGGCAAGAAAGTTTAAGGCTTCGCCCTTCTTTCTCCCCAGCTTACAATGAGATTGTGACCCATGCCTGTAGCCAAATCTTGTAATCCTTTCTCCATCCATATAATTTGTCCTTTGCTTTAAAATAATTTTTTTGATTGTGGAATAGATTAACTGGGGTATGGGGCATTGAAGTTACACTGGACGTTTTTTTGACACTGAGATTAGATTCATTTCACACGTGCTTCAGATGCAGGCCAAGGTTTCACATACTGTAAACATTCTGACATAGGAACCAGGGTTACATTTGTAACCTAGACATTTTACTGTTAGAAATGTCCTCCTCACAATTTTCTCTTAAGAGTTGCAGTGCACTAAAAGGCTTGTGTCCATAATATAATTCAATTCACAAGTTCGCACTTACATATAATCAGAAGTGCAAAACTAAGCATATTTGGCGTGCTGTCATGAGGGTGGGCTCCGAGCTCGGAATATAGCCCAAACCCAGAGAAATCCCAGAAGAAGCAAATGAGCATGCAGCAGCCAGGGAACCAATTTGTCTTTAACCCCACAAAATTGCATTCAACGAAGAAAAATTGGTTGGAATTTGCCAGGAGAAGCCAGGGTGACCAGGACAGCCCATGCAGCATTCGACAGGAACTTGCGGCTTGCAGCATTGAATGGGTGAGCCCTGCTGGTGAATAAGGAGCACGATGCCAAATTAGATGGAGGACTCTCACTGCTTCCAGTGGGAGTAGCAGCTCACTGCATCGGACGGGAGAGCCCTACCTGAATTCGGTCTGCTTGATTGAGTTGGAAGACCAGCGCAGCATCCAGTGGGAATGGGGAATCTTGGATGGGTAGGCCCCACCTGTAAACAGTTGGGAGAGCTCAACCAGCATTTCGGAGTGGCAGAGAAGATTTTGGTCAAATTAGCCATGTCGCTGCCTCCAAACAGGGAGCCCACACTGCATCATGAACAGGTGCACCTTGTAAATAAAAATGGCGAACTCTCCCTGCATTCGAACAGGTGGCTCAACCAGCTCTTCACGGGGTGGAAATAAGTGTAGCGCATGAACAGGGGAGCACGTGGTTATTGTTGTTATTATTATTGGTCGGACTTTATGAGTATAGTATTAAATTAAAAGTACAAGAGAAAATGAGAAAGAGCTCACTGCAGCTGCAGTGGGAAAATTGAAGTCAAATTCAATTGATCAAATTTCCATGGTTTATTTACGACAATTCTTCTCATAGCTATTGTCCGTCAAGATGGAATGACAACAGCTTTGAGAGCTTGTTGTGTTTTTGTTATTTTTTTTTTGTACCTGTCATTATATTAATTTGTAATTTTGAACAGGAGTCGAGGATTTGTTGGGTAAACATTTTTGAAATCCACCTGACAAGCTGTGTCCAAACTAATTTCACTAGAAACCTCCAGCTAGTTGGAAATAAAATCAGCAGGACGTTGCAACTCCAGAGACAGGATTGGACACGTCTGTCTTAAACGCCAAAAAGATTTTAAGAGTAACATTTTAAATTTGGTCACCCAATCAAAATTTTTAAAAGGCCTCCAACACAAACAGTACCTGATGATACTGCGCATGCATGATTCAGCGTGAAGCCGACTGACTCACAGCGTGTCTGAACCAAACTGATTCTTTTGATGATTGATTCTGAACTGATTCTGTGCTAATGTTATGAGGGCGGGTAAACCGAGATCTTGAATGAAGGGCAATCTGGCGAAATGTAAGTTCATTTAATAAAAAATACATCGCAATGCACTATGTATAGTAAGTGGATCAGGGTTTCTGTGCTGATGACACTTAATTTATTTACTTTATATCTTCAAGACTTAACCCTTGTGGATTGTTCAAATTCACTACCCTTTCGAGTTGTTTGGGATGAAAACATCCACTCAATTAAACTTTGCAATCAAAAAATGTTGTTATAATGGAAGTCAATGGGGCAAAAACAGCCACCAACAACAAATTAGGGAGAAAAAATGTAAATCTAATGCTGCACAAAAGCTAACAATACATCAAAGCCAATCTTGTTACTAATCTTGGACATGCCCAAGACTGTGAACTGGATTTTTTTTTTTTTTACCTTTTATCACAATCACTTTTTATATCGAAAATATGTAATTTTGTGTTTTTTTCCCCAAATCAGTGACATCATTTATGAACTTGGTAATTAAAAAGTTAAAATCTTGGAATTTTTTTCAAAATTTGCTAGTTTTGATCAGGACTGAGGTTGATTAATAGATTTATGCAAAAAATGTGAAAAAAATATTTATCCGATACATTTTTACAGCAGTTTAATTTAGTGGATGTTTTTGAAAAATTTCAAAAATATTTTTCCCAAAATAAGATCAAACACAGAAAAAATTGTGGCCAAAATAAGACTCAACTTTACCCCCTAGTGGACGAAAACGTCCCCAACAACCCACAAGGGTTAAATCCTCGTATGCACATTATTGCTGTTACTGTATTTGGGTGCGTGGTTGCAAAACTTAATTGTAAACTTTTCATGATTATGAGTATTTAACTGACTAAAGTTGATTACTGACTTTATATGTTTGATAGACGTGACACCATTACGTCATTGCCAATGGCGTCATTACTTCGAGCGTAAAAGAAACGCTGAACCGTTTTTTTTCAACCGGTTTATTGAATCGAACCGTCCAAAAGAACCGGTTCGCGGAGAAGAATCAAACTTCCCATTACTATCACAAAAGTTTTTTCATTGATTTGTCATATGTTTTGTACTCCATTCTTTTGTAACTGCTTTATTAAAACTTTGATTAAGGATATGTACTGCCTATTCTTTTAATGGATAATTACTCTTGTAATTGTGTGTGTATAATTCTCTTTCCTGGTCAAGGCTGCAAATTTAGGAAAATCACTGTTTCTCCAGTTTGGTCTGAGAGAATTTCCACGTCTCACTTTTCTCTACTTGTACCTGTTTGATTATGAAGAAACCTTTTTACCCTTCATACACACTTGCTGTCCTGCACGTATAACTAAAGCAATGGAGGACATCCCACCTGACAACATGCTGGTTAGTGTCCTAGAACTCTCCCCATTGTAAACTTACAATGGTTAAAATATTAGAATAGTAAGTAACTGTGTGTTTATAGCAGGAGCCAAGCCAACATCAGTGGGTGAACTTTCGCTTGAAGGTTTGTCTGATGCCCTATCTGCTACTGATCGACTTTGCTTGGCAATGGCTGAGCGTTCATTACTGGATATCATGGATTGTCATTGGAAATGCCATGGTAATGACAGTAATGGAGTATATTTATGTCTGGACACTGTGGAGAAGACGACAGATGAGGTACACAACTACTTATTTTATATACATAACATACTGTACATACTGTAAAAACAGTGTAGTTATATGGGTTGTTTGATTCGATCACAAATGACTTGAATCAGATAACCTGAAAGATCTTAAAACACTAATGATTCATAAACAATATCACATTACACTCCATATCCACAAGTCAAATACTGTGTGTTTGCGTGTGTATTTCAGTACTCTCCCGAAGATGATTCTGCAGAAGACGTTCAATATGTTCTTCGTTGTGCTGCTGTGGCCTCTGATGCCTCAGTTCTTTTGTGACTTTGAATTCTACTGTGGACTCTTTTTCAGCTCATTCATTTATATCGGTGTTCGGAAATCTTTTTTTAACCTTGCACAGCAATAAAGACCAAACATTTTAGGATTTTTTTTTTTTAAGAGTCAGCTAATTTTACATACTACGGTACAATTGCTATTTCATTACAAAATACACTTGCTTGAATATAATAAGAAGGCCATATTTTGTGTCAGTCACCTAATAACCATCACTTCAACCAGCGAGCGTGCAGGGTTGCATATTATTACTTAACCAACTATAATAACTTCACTATTAAGCTTCACAACAACTGGGCAAGCGTTTTCGCTCTTTTTAACATTGTTTTTATAATATTTGTTTCTATATTTACTTTATTTAATTCATCTATAGCATCTCATCCCTTCAAAAACCTAATCCAACCATTAAAACCTGGAGTGAGGAATATACCCCCTTGTCTTCATAAGGAAATGTTTTAAATAACTAAGCATGCTGTAATAACTGTACATAATGCAATATTTATTATATTATTAATGTCATAAAATGTTTATAATGTAATAATTTTCACAATAAGGTCTTGGCCTCATAGTATAATATTAATTTCTACATAATGAGAAATGTATTACATTCTAAATGACCAAAAATATTTGTCAATATGTCATAATTGTAATAGTGTGTGTTTTGTTTTGTTGTTAAACATAAAAACATTGGCATTCCCTTACAGAACATTTTAAAAATCTAATTCTAGTTCAAATAGCATGAGATTAAGCTATTATTATTATTGACGATTATGTTGATATTATTAGTATTATTACAGTACATTACTTCTTATATATACATAAGTCAAATAAACTAAAGCTTTAATTAAAATACAATATAAAAGATTCTTTAATTTGACAAGCGTTGTACTAATATATATATACACACACATATATATATATATATATATATATATTATGTCGCACAATTTTTTATTTCATTTTCTTTATCTGTTATAGTCAAATATATTTAGCACAATTATTTCTTTTATATATAGACTATGATTTTACAAAAACAATTTTGTTATTTTAATTTTATTTTATAATGTAACTTGTACACAGTTTTCCTTAAATCATCCTGGTGAACCATTTTTTATGTCTGGGGTTTGAAAACCTGTGGTGTAGAACATAAATAACGATCTCAAACTAGAAGAACAAGAAAACTAGTATTACATGAGAGTGTAAACTTTATTTATTTATTTAAAGCATAATTTTATTTTAATGTAATAGCTTATTTTACATAAATATTATTATGATTTGTGGTCAGATTTACTATACTGAAAGATAATTATTGTTAAAAAGAAAAAGTATATTATGGAATATTCTTATGAAATGTGATTACATTACAAGTTTCCACAGTTTTCCTAAGTAATGAATTCATTTCTCATTCAATAATCATTATTGTGTGGTTGAGTAATTTGATTAATACTCATGATTTCTGTATTTTTACTATCATTGCTGGAGTTTCTGTATTTACTATTTTGTGAGACCCCATTCACAAAAATGCTGTTGTCCCTTTTTATTTATCATATTTATCATAACAAGTACATTGTACTGGTAGTTTCTCCTGACAGCTATACTATTCTCACATTTATAACGTGTCGATTTTATAAAATAGTACTAGAGGTAACTATGTTTTAGTGTGTGGCCATCTCTCTATTATGACTTTACTGTCAAGGAAAATTTTTGTAACCGTTTCATTGTCTATTTCTATATTACTTTTATGTTCAATAAAATATTTGTCGTCCTATATCTTTACTGTCCTCTTTTATGTTTCTAAATTATGGTCTAATTGATTGCAATTTGCACAGACCTATTGTTGTAATATTATGATTTACTTTTATTGTTCATTTATACTGAGGCTGATGTATGAAATTACAAATAGTGTGTAGTTATCACTTGAATCATCATGTAAATAAGTATTTCAATTTTAGCTTCTTCTAAGGAAATAATTTACTCTGTAATAAAACAACATGTCAAAGTGAATACTGAACATCAGTTCTCAGAATCTGCAGAAAAATATCTTCAAGTGTCAGTTTAATGTTGTGAATTAAAATAGAGTACTAGTAGTGAGAATGTCTAATATAATGTCTTATTCATCCTAATAACAACAGGAAATGTAAATATTAATTTATTGTGCTGTTTAGCCATAACCCTAAAATGCATACCTGGGGTCTTAGCGATCCAGGACATCATTAACTGTTAGGTAGCAACTCCCAACTTTTTACTCAATGTCTGATATTATAGTGGGAAAAAAAACGATTGACTCCAGTTAAAAAACATCATGCACGGGATGAGTGTGTCTCCAATAATACTGCTATTTATTCCAGAGAAGCAGAAACTGCCATTAAATTATATAAAGCACATTGATGTAGAGTGCCGTTACGTTGTGTAAGGCAGGGAAACAAAGGAGGCTCAGAGAATCTTTGCAATAAGGAACTTTTAATTGAAATTGAGGAAACGTGCTGAGACAGGACACCTGAGACAGGAAACCAAATGAACGTAGAAGACAGGCTTATAAAGGAGCACAAATTATAAAACTAAATTAACATGGCTGGAGACAAATCAACATGGCCATGACGGAGCATGCATTACAGGGAGCTATGGTGGTGCAGGGAGCTCAGGCGTCCATGGCGGTGCAGGGAGCTCAGGGGGCCATTGATTTTTGGACTGGCCAGCGCTCCTGGGCTGAGGACGACTGTGGAGCTTTGGAAAGTTCCGGGAGACACCCTGGCTTTTGAAACATTCAACCTGAGTTACGGTACTCTGCCTTTTTTAGTTGTATTCAGTATATAGTTATGGTGTGTTTATGGGGTGGACTGGACTGGGAAAAAAATTCAGACTGGAAAATTCAAACTCATACAAACCTGACATGACATAAAAACATTTAAAAAAAAAGGTTTAAATCTTTAATTTGGGGACATGCAAAATAATTAAAAGTTCTCTCCTGAACTGCACCTTCACTTCCATTTTTCTCTTCAGTCTCTTTATTTTGCCCTGTTATCCATCTCTCTCATGACTTTAATACTCAAGATTGAACAAAACTATACTTTACAATACGATATTCTACAATATCTTTATAGAAAAATCCTAATACTGTACACGAGTCATGTTTTTCCCTTACAAAAATTTACCATGCTTTTATTAGCCTATATAAAAGTAAAAAAAAAAATTATTTTTTTTTACAAATGGATTTGTATTTATTTTTAAATAAATTATTTTACAAATGTATTTTACATTTTTGTTTACCACAGTTAAACAATAGTAACCATTTTCTCTGAATTTATAGTTAAATATTAAAATGTTAATTTTCGTAAGGGTTGTGTTGTGTCTGTCGTAGCTCCCCCTAAACCTATATATAAAAAAAAATCTGAATTTTTTTCAGCTAAACTACTACTGTAACATTACAACAGGTAATAATGATGTCCTTTATATAATATTTTGAGTGATGACTGATGAGCAACTTGCTGCTGCAATCTTTTACAGATATAACTGACCTGAAACCCTGAACAGAAGTTCTGCTTCTCTGCTCCAGCTTGTGCTTCCACAGTCCATTCTATTCTCTCTCTTGCATTGATTACTCTGAGGCTGATACAAACCGTTTGGCGGAGGCGCGCGAGTCATGACTAACACTTCATGACTTATTAGAAATGTAATTATCAAATGGCGGATTCGCAAATGATCGATTTAGTACTTTTGGCGTGCACTTATACAATATTAAAATAGAGGGCCGAATCATCTGCCAGGCCACCGGGAATTGTCCCGGTTGCCCTGTGTCCAGTCCACGCCTGATTTCCAACACGCATATATTTCATTTTTGGGGCTTAATATTCACAGACACTAGTCCATGTCATGTTTAGGGAAATAAATCAATTAAATCTGCATGTGGATGTGTGTAAATATTCAAATGTAATCCCCTTTGTAATCGTTAAAAATTTGATAAGTTACTGTAATTGAATTACTAATTTTTTCATAGTAACTGTAACTAATTACAGTTACAATCATTTTGTAATTAAATGGACCCACTTTATATTAAGTGGCCTTAACTACTATGTACTTACATTTTAATTAATAATTTAGTACAATGTACTTATTGTGTACATACATGTTTTTACATTGTACTTATATTTAAAAAAAACTACATGTAATTACATCTGTATTTGATTTCTGTAATTACATTTATAATTACACTGTTGACCCATACTTTACACCTTAACCCACCCTTAAACTTGCCCATACCTCCAACCCTCTCCCTAACCTTACCCCATCCCACCTCAATAGCAGCAAAAGTGTTTTACAATACAATATGAACACAATAAGTACATTGTACTTATTTTTTTATGTAAGTACATAGTAGTTAAAGCCACCTAATATAAAGTGGAACAATTAAATTATGTAACGCCGTTACATGTAACTAATTTCTCCCCAACAATGTGTGTATATAATATATATATATATATATATATACACATATACACACACAGTACATGGCCGTGGGAAGTAGGGGTGCTGCAGCACCCCCGTTGGAAAATGCAGACATTACAGCACTCTCTGACAGATGCAAAAAAATAAATACATAAACGTATTAAAACATTTTTTTAAATCCTCCTGTTTGTTATTAACCTAAGAAGTTTATGCACGAGGAGGTTTTGAGCACAACTAAATAATTATTGACCCTTTCGCACATACGTACGATCACACCAGTGTGATCAGTCTAGGCTGGTCCCAGTGCATGACGTGATCAACTGTGCTTTCACGTGTTGGCTGGCGCTGAGCCAGGGAGAGGCGCGTTCAGAGCATAGGTTCAGAGCTGTCATATATCACAACTTTTTAGTGTTTTCAACCACATAATGTTTATTTTAGGTTTCAGACATATAAGTACTAAAAAAACAATACATTTAGAGTTTGTATAATACACACTGATGTCAAAGGAAGAGACAATAATAATCCTTTCCATTATAATTAGACACGTTGTTTTATTCATATCAGATACACATGTGTAAGTAACTTTAAAGTTTACTTTATTCTTCTCCCAGTTCACCAGCCACTTACTTTTATGTATTTCGGGAGAAGTGGATGAATTCACGCGTTGTAAATCCAACAGATCTGATTCTCTGAACTGCGTCACAAACTAAGATGCCGTCGCATACAGCTCAACTAACGGGATCGTTATAAAGGTGTTTTAAAACATTCTGATTTTCAAGAGATCGCCAAGACCTGCGGTAACAACCCTCACGAGCCTGCCACTCCTTCATGCAATGCTGCTAGCACTGGTGGTGGATTTAGCACGCTAGCTGCATTTGAGGAGCCTTTCCAGCCATCTAACTTTGTTTTTCCTAGTAGACATTTAGGAACAGAAACTTTCAATCGTGCATTCACACCAGCTTGGTTTAACAAATGGAAGTGGCTGCATTACGTGACTGAGACCAATCGAGTTTTGTCTTTTGCTTGTTTGAAAGCAATAGAAAAAAAACTTATCAATGCAGACAGTTTTAGGGTAGACAACCCATTTGTGTCAGGTGGCTTTGGAAACTGGTGTAAAGCCACTGCAAAATTCAAGGAACATGAACGATCAAAGTTACACATGGATTCAGTTCAAAGACACGCTGCTTTGGGTAATGTGCCTATCAATGCCCTCCTGTCTAATGCTCTTGCCGAACAGCATTATTTTCCATTGTGGTACACTGTTGCCATATGGCAACGTTTTCTTGCCAATATACTGTTATAGTATTTAAACATTATTATCCGTGTGAGACCAATAATTTTCAGCTGTAGTATATATGTTTTTAGGGCTTTAATGTTACAGACACCAAAGTGGTCAGACATTGGACTTGATCTGTAGTTTGTTTCTATATTTTTTTCTAGCTGATAAGCCTGAGCATGATTTGTATGAAAAGTTTATTATAAATGTTTATGAAATTAAAGACTTGCATTGGCTTCTAAAAAAAATTCTCTCTATAGGACAACTGAAGTCCACTAGAGAGAGCCACAGCATAAGAAATGGTGCAACTTCCCTCATTTACTTTAGTTTTCACATACTTAATTTTCCTTTTCGCACCACATATTTGTGTGAAATATGGTGTAAAAGTGATTTGTGCATCTGTAGAGGACCCGGCGGGGCACTGTTCAGAGTTTGAATTTGTGAAACTTGACAAACTATATATCATTGGAAGGGTCTAAGACTCCCAAATATATATTTTACTAATGTTTTTTGTTAAAAATTATGTAGGAAAATTAATTTATGACAAGAGTGCACCCTTAAAAATCTCCATTATAACAGGAGTTTTGACCTTTGTTTAAAAAAACATATCAAGTTGCCTTTTTCCCGACCACATTTTTAGAAGTCATCAGAAATTATATATCAACTGAAAACTTAAAATCTCAACATTCATCCTTTAAAACCAGACACTGAATTACCATGTAAACGGTACATCAATATCATGTTACATAATGTTTTCATTCATGAATTATAAAAATTTAAGTTTGGATCGTGCACTATACAGTCTATGTTCAGAAATGTGAGTGACAGTTAAGGGGTTAATCAAAATGCATTTGACGAGTCAGAATGCGTTCTGAAGTAAACAAACCAGACGCTGTGATCGCCGCCTGAAGGATTCATTTGTTTGGACTGAAAATACAGTTTTTAGTAAATTTTTCATGAGTTTATAGGGAACCACGTGAGTAATTGCAGTTGTAGCTGTTTGCTTTATATATTACTTGATTTATTTCTGCCTGATAGTACAGTAGAAGGCTTGAAGGAAAACAGGTTCATTTGTAGTGATCTGTTATAAACAGCTTGGAATAATGGAAACGGTTAAGCCCCTCCCACTGAAGGCAATAGGATGACACTCATCAGTCTCTGATTAATTTGCATATCAGAGGTATAAATAGTCCAACTGCTGCCGGTGCTATCATCTGTCCGAGCAAGCTAATTCCCGGGATGACGTTGAATCTGCGTCAGGTCGAGTCCAGAAAAGGATGGATGTCCAGTCCTGCTAAAGTGCGAAAAGAGAGTGAAGATGCTGGGGAGGGATTCGTTTTTGACGCATCGCCCAGAAAGCTGTCTAAGAACAGTTCTACGTTCTTTGCGAGTCACAGAGCTGACGTTTCAGAGCCATTTCTTGTTCTGTTCATGGACTAAATGAAAAGTCAACTAATGTCGTGTTTGTGCTTTCTTTAGGTGAAAGAGGTCCGTGTGAAGGTTGCGCTGCAGGCCTCCGTGAGCAGAGTCATTACGATCAGCAACTCAGACTATGAGCTGAAAGAGGTGCAGATCTGCGACACAACGGGGGATGTAAAGCTGACTTTGTTGGACAGCTTCGTCAACGCTGCTGAGGCCGGCATCTCCTACGCCTTCAAGAACCTTTCTACCAGAGAGCGAGACGGGTGCCTTTGCCTCTGTACTTGTCCGTCCAGCAGTATCGAGCAGATCGCGGACTTAGAGGTGGCTGAGGGAGCAACCAGCGTGGAAGATGAAAGATCAACGGCGCTTTTCAGTGACACAATAAAGGGCATAGAAGTCACAATTCAACGTCGGTGTTCTGTCTGCCACTACAAGCAGAGGGAGTTCATGGAATAGTTGATGCAAAGGTGTAAGAGCTGCAGTCTTTCTCCACCAGTTTTGGCGGTAAAGCCACGGTCTCCACTGTGAGCGGCGATGAAACGGTGCAACTATCCAGCCTGGCACTTTCTACCTACCTGCGTGGTAGTAAAAAAGAATTTACCAAAATAAAGTAACAGTACACTCTGTACGCGGTGTTCTGGTGTTCAGGCTCACGCAGAGAAAGGCGTCTCAAAACACTAGAACATCGAATTTGTTTCTTTTTGCTCGTGCCGACAAATACATACAAAATATGTCAAAATACCCTTCTTGGAAAGTATGCTCAAAAACTGTCAGTTATAAGTGAAAGTAAACAGTTGAGGAAAAAAATGGGATGTGTATTATATTGAATGCGTTCGTCGTCTCTTAAAGTGACCGCGCCTAATTTAGCTACTGGTTGCTGTAATGTTAATCCAAGAAAATGTAAGACAGAAAATTACTGCCTGCTCTTGATTTAATTACTTTGTAGTTTTAACAAGAATTAATGCACAGCCAAACCAAACATTATTCAGACACCAGATATAATTTTATATATATATATATATATTTCCTAGTAGGTACTGGTCCACAATAATACATTTATGTAAGTGAGTATAGCAAAATTAAGCGAACTGTAACATTATACCGACTGTACTACCTGTGAAATTGCTAAAAATTGTATATCTATCTATCTATACATAAAATTGGGACCTAAAATTATTCAGCACCTTATAAAGCACCATGTATTGCTTATGTTTTTTTTCCTGAATTACTAATGCAACCTTTTCACACCACAGTCTGAACAAAACCGTTTTGTTCAGACTAAGTATTGATAGTTGTGTAAATATAGTCATAATAACAGTAGTCTGTAGTTTTAGTTGATTATAATCCATTCCATACATTTCTATCAAAGTTATCTGACATTATCAAGATGAATTTGTTCTGACACAGTATAACTCTTAAGCTCTTGTCATTTTCTTGTCATATTTTAGAACCATTTTACAAGCGATAGCAAAAAAAACAATTCACAATGACAATACTTAATGATCACAATTAAACATTAGTGTACCTAATATGTATGATGGGTGTGACAGTGTCACACTTATACCTTATAGAAAGTAGTAAGTGGTGCTTTGCAGTCCCAACGACTGTTGTTGTTAACTTAACTATCGGCACGTAAGCACATCAAGTAAACAACATGCGATGTTGGCTTCAAACTGCACTTTCCACATGTACACCTTAAAAAAAAAAAAAAAAAAAAAGACGACATAAAGTGGAACTTAGTCATTTTCCAAAACCACTAAGCAAATATATACAGTTTCAGTACATACCACATAGAGACGTTGTTGCTGATGCTGCTCTTGTTAAATTTCAGCCTCTGGATCTGATTCTGGATCATAAATATACGCTGAATCTGACTGTAAGCCATGGTTTGTTTTGGATGATGTTTTTTTCCTCACGGTAATGTCACAGCTTCCACATGCTCTGAACGCAAAAGCCTACTGACGCTCGTGATTCTTTAGCTCCGCCCACACGTCACGCCTCCAGGCGCTCGTGTTTTTCCGGGAAAAATCGGTACAGACTATCTTTCTCTTATGAATATAATAAAACTAAAGACTTTTTGGAGATATGAAGGATGCAGTACTACTCTATAGGTACTCAAGATTAACAGGATATTGAGTGAAAACGAGCATTTCACCCCCCCTTTAATAAATGGGTGTAGGAGCACATGATGGTCACAGGAGTGCGCACTTCTGACAAAAAAGAAATGACTAGTGCCCCCCCGGTCATTTTGCACCCTAGACAACTGCTTATGCCATGGCCGGCCTTGATTATAAGCTACAGAACACAGCCAATGATATTTACAGCAGGGGAGACTGGACTGGTTCTTACAGTTTAGTGTTAATCATTTAACTTGGCCAGTTACATTTATGTTAAAGGAGCTGTATGTAAGAAATCTATTTCAATTAATCATAAAATGGTCCTGATGTGTCACTAGACATTAAGAAATCACGTTTATTTCAAATACTTATATCACTGACAACAGTAGTCCGGCCAGGATATTGTCATTTAAAAGTGGACTTGCAACCCTCAACTGATGTTGTTGTTGTCATTTTGTGTTTTGGCCTGACGCGCCTCCCTCCACCTATCTACCAATCACGAAGTCAGTAGTGTTTCGGGATCCGTATTGCCAGCTCTCTCTTTAGTTTATTTCACAAAGTATTATTTTCTACTCATTTTGTTTATCATTTGACTATAATATTAACGTGCAAGTTCAGGGTTTTGGTCCTTGAAAGTTACATGGTTCAAGGTAATTTAAATATACACTGTGTATGTTTCTCAAATAAAAGTTCAGAAAGATGTAATGCATTGTTTTTAATATGACTAATCATACACTGTGTCTTTTAAGAGAACACAAGAACTAGAGAGAAAATATACATATATTTTTAAAACACTAACAATTTGCTAAATTTTTCTACTACACACAGATTCACTTTCTCAACTAGACCAAATCAACCCGTCTACATCCAATTCAGGGTCATATAAAAAGAAACAGGTTTGGAACAACTTGAGGGTTAGTAAATGTTGACAGTTTTAATTCTTTGGTTAATTGTTGCTTAAAGACAAGTGCATGTCTCCTTTCCAGTGTGACTGTAAATATATAGATATATGATCTGAAACACTTTTCTCTGTTGGCAAATGAAAGGCTTCCTTTGATGTGGGTTATTACATGATTCTCACATTTTGTCCTGTCCGAGAAACTCCTTCCACGCTAATGCCATATATAACTGTGATCTTGAGTGAGTCTTCATGTGGTTATTAAAGGATATTATACTTTTGAAAACAGTTCCACACTGAGGGCATGTGAAAGACTTTACAGTGTGGATTCTCATGATGTGCTTTTTAAGACTTCCATTCTCAGTGAAACTATTTCCACACAGCTCGCAGGTGTAAGGTTTTTCTTTACTGTGACTTCTAGTGTGCTTTTTAAGGTTGGATTTATTATTGAAACATTTTTTACACAGTTCGCAGTTGTAAGGCTTTTCTCCAGTGTGAATTTTCATATGTTTTTTAAGATTTCCTTTTGAATTAAAACACTTTTTACACTGTTGGCAGGTGTAAGGCTTTTCCCCCGTGTGGGTACTAATGTGTTGATTAAGGTGTCCTTTTCTACCAAAACTCTTTCCACACAGTTCGCAGGTGAAAGATTTCTCTCCAATGTGACTTCTAATGTGTGTTTTAAGGCCCGTTTTTTTAATGAAACTCTCCCCACACTGAGGGCACGTGTAAAGCTTGTCTCCTGTTATGAAATCATGTTTCTCCTTGTGCTGAACATTGTTTTCCATTGCATTCAGTTCTTGTCTCTCCACTTTCTGTGGCATCAGGCCTAAAACAAAAAGAGACCAACACATTAACTCCACAAAGCTTTCTTATAGCTATTATTTGAAGCTATTTATAGCTTCAAAACCAATCATTTATAATAAATACTACTTATTAAGCTACTGAAAGAGGTGTTGCCTGTAATCCTGTTCTCAATATTGTTAACTCGTTGAATTATTTAGGAAATGTCCCAAATAAAATGGGAGTTTTCAAACCCCTTATGCAAAAGCTTGACTCAGCAGAACCGGTTAATTATAGACATCTAAAATTTGCCATTTTCATTAAAATCTTTGCTCCTTAAATCTACAAGTAAACTATTTTTTTCCTCCCTGTGGTAAAAAGATCTAATGACAATGTAGAACAGTGGTTCCCAATCCTGGTCCTGGAAAACCCCCAACACTGCACATTTTAGATATCTCCCTGTTCAAACACACCTGATTCAACTCATCGGCTCATTAGTTAAGACCCCAAGACCTCAAATGTGTGTATCAGATAAGAGAGACACGAAAAGCATGCAGTGTTGGGGGTTCTCCGGGACCAGGATTGGGAACCACTTTTGTAGACCATGACATTCTCTTTCATATCTTTAAAATTATGTTGGCATTTGTAAACAAGTAGTAGCATGGTTTATGTCTCATATCTGACTGCTACCACTTTGCATGTGTAAATAAAGAGATCTCATCAAACACAAGTATGGAGTGCCACAAAGCTCAGTATTAGGACCTCTGCATTTTATGCTTGTATATGCTTCCTTTGATAGACAATAGGTTTTATTTAATCAGTAAAAGTACAAGCAAACTTGTAAAATAAGTGTACAAACATTTCCACAAACAAATCATGATTTGTCAAATGCTTTAATTGTACAATTTCTTCTAAATTTACCAACAAAATGTACAACCAGAATGCCTGACTTGGCCACTTTATTGTTATTTTTTTGACCAACTGACCAATTCAAATTTGTTCAACCATACCTCTTCTCACTTGCTGGGTTTCCATCACCCTGCTTTTATGCACATTTTCAAAGTATCACATCAGAATCGAGTGATGGAAATACTGACTTTCGAATAAAAATGCCTTAATTTGCAAAACAATGCAGAGTTGCTCTGTGGTTTTGCTAAATTTATTTTTTAAGATGAAATCGTTTGGGGAAAAAAAGGACAAAGCTGCAGTAGGGCAGAAAGTGTACAAAAACAGAACAAAATAGTTCAGATTTGAGAATGAAAACCAACCTGTTTGGTCCGCAGTATCTTCATATTTGACTTCAGTCTTCATGTCTTCACTCTCCTCTTTAATAATCTCCATCTTTGTTTGTTCCTCAGTATCTTCGTGTTTGACGCTGAATGTTTCTTCAATCTTCGTGTCTTCACTTTCCTCTTTAATAAACACCATCTTTGTTTGTTCCTCAGTATCTTCGTGTTTGACGCTGAATGTTTCTTCAATCTTCGTGTCTTCACTCTCTTCTTTAATAAACACCATCTTTATAACAGTGTCATGTGGACCTCAGTCGCTATAGCGGGAGTTTTTCTGTGTTTATACACTTTGTCCAGTTTAAGATGAGAATAAACAGAAAAAAATTAATAAATGCAAACTGAATCTCCGAGTGTCTTAATCAGCAAAGATTTTTCCACAGGAAGTTGAATTATCCAGATTTTCTGAAGGCAATGGGGAGACCAAAGGTAAGTCCTCTCATTTTCTTTTCAATATATTTGAACCGTGTCTGAGAGAGTCAATCTCAACATACTGTTCCCCAAATTATTTTTAGATCTTATTTGTTCATTTTAAAAATACACATTTTTGATAAATCACAAATTTGCTCAGTACCCTCATGGTTTTAGTATGTGTGCCACGTGGCTATTTATCATATTTATCAAACTCAGTCCTGTTTCTTTCAGTCCTGTTACTCATACAAGCCAAAACAGGACTGAGTATTACTAACAGGAATGAGTTGCATTCTCTGGTCCATTGATATAATAGTGTGACTATAAGTTTATGTAATATTGTTTGTTCTTTTTATGTTTTACAGTTACCATTACTTATATTGTAAATGTATCATATGTACCATCTATTTTCCAAACCTGCAGAGTGGTAATCCACCTCTAAGTGCTGCAGAGAAGCAGCGACTTTATCATGAACTACGTGATGCAGACCCAGAGAGGAGACAGAAATATTGAGAGAAGGAATGTGAAAGATACAGAAAGCACCTACTGCAGAAGTCTTCTTAGAAAGGGTCAGTAGGTTTTTATGAATTGAATGCAATTCTAGCTTAAACCCTGTTAGATGTACTTTCTGTAATTGAACTTTTTTTTTGGCCTCAGGATACAGAAGCACCCTTCATGGCATGCTGACTGAAAGGACATACCGTATTTTTCGGACTATAAGTCGCACCTGAGTATAAGTCATGATGAGGAAAAAAACATAAGTAGCACTGGACTATAAGTCGCATTTATTTAGAACCAAGAGAAAACGTTACTGTCTCCAGCTGCGAGAGGCCCTCTCTTCTAATGTTTTCTCTTGGTTTATGTCAAATTAATTTTTATAAATAAGTCGCAGGACCAGCCAAACTATGAAAAAAAGTGTGATTTATAGTCTGGAAAATACGGTAGTTCCACCACATTCTCAATCTCAGTTTTCCTTGTTTCTCCTCTTTCCATCTTGTTATGAGCTTCATGGACATAACCCATTCCTCAGACATCTTTTTTTTTTTTTTTAAAGACTGAGAAAAATGCATCCATCCCCTACATTAAAACTTGTAAAAAATAATAATTAAAAAGGTCCCTGAGATTTTACATTTCAAAGAGTGAAATTTGTGTTGTTAGATACAGTAAAAAAAAAATATATTAAAAATTGAGTTGAATGTTTAAAATTTACAAAAGCAAATGTTACCCATTATGCGGAATGTCCCATGTTAATGATTGATTTTAATAGATTACACTTAGAAATAGAAAATGTATATTATTTTTAAAAGTTAATTACAAGGTTGTGTTTGTGTGTTTTGTTCTTGTTTTTCCTTGTTCAAAATAATTTGTAAAGCAATTTTTAATTGGACTTGAAAATTTTTCATCACTGAATGAATCCGTATTTACGACAATCTGATTCACTAGATAGGGAACGGAATGAAACGCGCCTTTTCTGTCACTGGTGCAGGTGTGCTTTACTCACACAATAACGGTTCAGATAAGTTATTGTCAGATAAACTATTGCAATGTAACATTCAAAAACAGTCAATTGATTTCACAAAGCTTGTAAAACCATAAAGTACACTGACCGCGTTGAATCTATTTAAACACTTTACATGATTAAAACCACAAACCTTCCTTCAGCTGAAACTCAGATGCGGGAGCGCGGCGCGGCTTTATGACGTCATATAACCAAATCAAAATAAAAGTCCTGTTCACGCGGTGCTGAGTCTACGATCCAAAAATAGCACATTGGTATTGATGTTTTATCATAAAGAGAACACATACCAATAATATTACTCGTCAGGGAATTTTATTCTTAGTAAAATACATAATGAAATACATTGAGTTTTGTAATAGTGTGCTGAAAATGACCTCCAACAAATTGATCAGAATCAGATTTATTGCCAGGTATGTTTACACAGAAGCTTCCACAAACACAAAAACACATGATAAATAAATAAATTAAATTTGAACAATAGGGAATAATATACAAATTGACAATTGTATGTACAGGTATATTACAATAAGCAATTTTGTATGTAGCAGTGTGTGTAAGTTTGAAATGTAAATTATGCGTGTTAGTTAAGTAAGTGTATCAATAGTGTTGTGTGTTCCACAATTATTGTCAAGTGTCTGAGGGAAGAAACTGTTCCTGGCCATTCTGGTGCTCACTGATCTGTATGTATGTAGCTAATGAAACTTTCATTTGATCTACAAAAGACAAATCATGCTTCAAAAAAAAAACTATTTCACTTTCATAACACACAGATATTAAATATGTGACAATTCACAGGCTTGCAGGGTCGGAACAAATTGTGGTTTATGACACTTTTACACCCAACACACAAACCTAGCCTCAATCCTGGTTTAACCACTTAACTTTCACTCATATTTTTGAACATAGACAATGTAGTGCACAATCCAAACTTAAATTTTTATAATTCATGAATGAAAACATTTTTTAACATGATTTTGATGTACCATTTACATGGTAATGCAATGTCTGTTTTTAAAATGAGTTTTAAAGGATGAATTTTGAGATTTTAAGTTTTCAGTTGATATATAATTTCTGATGATTTCTAAAATATGATAGAGAAAAAGCCAACAAAGAAGTCTTTTTTTTTTTTTTTTTTTTACAAATGTCAAAACTCCTGTTATAATTTAGATTTTTGAGGGTGCACTCTTGTCATAAATTAATCGATTTCCTTTCCTACAGTTTTTTTCAATGCCTTTTTGGTTGTCTGTTTTCCTCTGCTTGAGACAGTAATTCTAACAATTTATCATTGTTTCTTTTCAGACTTTCATTTTTTGTGCCTTTTATTTTAACCAGACCTGCTTCCCTGGCTGAACTAACACAAAGATTTGTTTAATTAAGTAATCTTTACTCAAATTGAGAATGACTGTGTTTGTATTTAAGAACAGCTAAGCCAACTCAAAATTAAATGGCATTATATACCCATATGGCTACTTCAAATGTGAAAGCATTTGATGTGTACTCATGGCACGGTTTCATAGACCGGGCTTAGCCTAAATCAGGATTAGGCCATAGTTCAGTTAGAAAATTTAAGTAATTTTTATAAACACACCTTGGAAAAAAACTACCCCAAATTCCTGCAGGAAGAATCTAGTCTCGCGTAGCAAGCCGTTCCGACTGACGGCTGAAGGTCTGGAATTCATGGCAGCTTTCCAATGAAAAAATTCCGCCCAATGCTGTTCTTTCAATTTACCCCCCCTAAAAAAACTGAAAAAAATATTTTCAGCTCTTTTCAACATTAATAATAATAACAATAAATGTTTTTTGTTAGAAAATCTGATTGTTAAAAGGATTTCTGAAGGATTGTGTAACTGGAGTAAGGATGAAAAAAAATTCAGTTTGAAAGTCTGCTTTGATTGTTCCTAATAAACTGTTTAACTGCACTTGCAAGTGGATATAAAATAATGTTGTAGGCGTATGATGTGCGAGTTGAGCGTCGCGCGAATGGTGCTTTTTGTGCATTTATGCGTTTGACACGAATTCGCATCTGCCGCCCGAGTTGAATTCTTTTTTTTACTTTGGCGTAAATTCGCGCCGCGTTAACCAATCAGGAGCTTGCTTGCTGCTGTGGCGGCAGGCCTGTCCGGAGTCACTCATTCAAAATGGAGGAACGACTGATATTATCAGTGAGCAGTCATCCAGAAATCTATGACACAAGTTCCTATTTCTATAGAGACAGGAATAAAAAGGACCTCGCTTGGAAGAGTGACAGTGAGGAGATTGGGCAACCTGGTAAGTTGTAAATACACATTTCACTTTTGAGTCACACGTTTATCGACCCGCGGCCTTCCCGCCATTTTTTACAACTATTTACTTTTCGCTAACAAGGTAATCTGTTTATTCAGAGGACGTGTGCAGAAAAAAATGGAAAAGCCTCAGGGACACCTACCTGAAGGAGAAGAGGAAGAAGATGGAGGGTCAGTGAAGAAGTGGAAGTACTCACAGATCCTGGGATTACTCGAGCGCTTCGTCACCCCACGGGAGACCACCAGTAACATGGGGGGGCGGGGGCGGGGGTCGAGACCCAGGTCACAGAGTACAACCACCCCAGGGACCAGGGAGAGCCGGAAGCAGGGGATACAGAAACAGGTGAGTTTCAATTAAGCCAATTTACAAGGCATGTATGCTGTCATTGTTTACAGATGAAGAGTAATGTAATCTCTCTTTGGCTATTGTTACCAACGTGTTGTATTAACATATAGTATTGTCTTGACAGAGCCTACAGATAATGAAGAGGCTGATCCGAGATCCCCTGCTGCTGCACCCACAGCTGTGTGAAGGCAATACTACAAACAATATCTGAACGTTACGTGCAGAAAACATCAGTACAGTATCCACTCATAGCTTTAACATTCACATAGTCAAAAAATGTGTGAATTAGTCCCTTTACTAATAATCATTGTATTTGTATATGCAGACTCAATTCTATTGCTACGTGTGCCACCAAACATCTGCACACATACTTTTTAACTACTGTTCGTTAACATGTTTATCTTCCTGATGTTTATATGTCTGAAGTATAACTTTAATTATGTCAAATATGTTAAAGCAAGTTCAAAACAATTTCACACTTGTATTTAAGCACTGGCTATGTGTATGTCACTCACACAGGCACAGATATTATTCCCCCAATATCTAGACAATTTTGTTATTTCAATTATCATCTTTCTGTCTTCTCATTGCACTGTGTGTTTTATTTTTGATTTCACAGGCCAACAGAGGAGGAGAGGCACCCGGTGGTCCCGTGATGGTCCGTCGGAGGTGGAGCAGATGCTGCTCGAACTCCTGAGGCGTCCTCCAGCCCCACCACCATCATCACCACCATCACCACCACAACCACCACCACCACCACAGTCTGCTGGTGAGCACTTCCTCCTCAGCCTTCTGCCTTTTCTGCAGAGCATGCCGCCTCATATAAAAGAAACTATCAAGTTTCAAATGTATAAATTAGCGATGGAAAACAGCACCGTTGTGCTAGATTTGAAACAATCAGACCCCAACAGCCCACAGTAGGCTTTAAAAAAAAAGAGGCAGCAGGCTCTGCAGGAAACACAGAATGCCCTCCTTCCTCTTTCACGTTACAAGCTAGGTTTTTTTTTCTGTCTCTATATGTAAATAGTAACATGGTTGTACATTGTATTTTTTTACATTTATATCCAGATTATTTTATGTTTGGCCTGAATACATTATTTTTAAATATGACTAAATGCCTGATGTGGATCTAATGCACAACAAATCAAGTGTTTTATCACATTAAAACTTGATTTCTATATATGACACATTCATTTTGTATTGAATGCTATTTTTCCATATCTAAATCTTGATTATATGTAACATGTATTATAATGTAAAGACAACCAATATACTTGAGTGTGTCTGGACAGTGTTGTGTGAGGAAAACAAAGAAATCACAGGACGGGTCAATTAATTTTGGAGGCTGGCTCCATTTATCATCAAAACAAAAATAAATGACATTAATTTACAGTAATAACTTGAACAAAGAAATGGCACAGACCTATATAATTATTATACATCAAATGAGGAATGATCTTGTTCAGCTATGTTAACTATGAATGTTTTTATCATTTTACCTTCTTTTATCACTTTACCTTATATACTAATGTGGAAACCTACCAATTGAAAAAGTTAATGACTCAGGGTCTAAAATGATGAAATGTGCATGTTGTGGTGGACCTGACAGTCTGGAACTGGGCCAGCAGGAGTAGAGCAGACAGATAGACCAGACACAGTGCAGCCATGACCTGCAAACAGAGAGGAGGCAGAACTATACAACATACAAACCCTTACGAAAAAATAACCATGGTTTTATTATAGTAAAACTGTAGTAACCCATGGTTTTTAGGCGTGTTGACTACCATTTGTATAACCACAGATTTACTACAAATGCCATAGCAAAACCATGGTTAATTTGTGATTACCATGGTTTAGCTGTAGTAACCATGGTTTTTTGTATTTATTTGTAGTAAAACCATGGTTAATTTTCATAAGGGAAACCAATTATCTTACAGAAAACATATTGCATTTAATCTTAAAATTTTTTTTTTATATATATAAACCAGGACAAAAGTAGGTCTCAGCCAGGTCTAAACCACGATTGTAAACAAAATCAGGTCTAAATAAAATTAAATCAGGACTTAAAATACAAAGACCTACTGAGTATCACTAGAAAGAGCACCAACAGTGGTAATGTTATCCGTAGTTTGAGAAACATTGATAGCATAGCATATTTAAGCATACTGTATTTAATATATGTAATATAATGCATTTAAAATACATACACATTTACTACCGGAAGACCGATGGACAGGTGCTCCACAGCTGTGATAGAGCGCCTGTAGTTGGTGTCCTGGAGGGTGATCCTCGCTCCGACGCGGGACAACAGGTCATCAAATTGGGCGCGAGACAGGCGGAAGTACCGCTGAAAGCGGCCGTCATCCAGACACAGCTCCTGGAGCAAATGATGAAACTCACCAAACTGGGAACGCCTCCAGAGGGACGCTGACCCCTATGCCGCTGTTCTGCTCTCCAGAGCAACTACAAAGCAGTAACTTTCTCGATGAATACTCGATCAACATCAGCCATCTTGCAAACAGACAACCGTCTAGCACTTGCCCCTCCCACAACAAGCGGATTTCGCCTCGGATGCGCATCAATTTAGTCTTAGATGCGCATAAAAAACAAGCTTTTTATTTCGCTCTAGATGTGAAAATGCACTCAAAATGTTCAAGCGGCAAACTAGACGCGGTAGACGCGAATTTGACGCTCTATTCGCGTTTGTGTGAACACAGCATTAGACCTCAGAGGGTTAAAATCAATACGGTCATGGACCGGAAGCCAATCCAGGTTCCTAAGCACCCCAGGGATATGCTGACGAGAAGGAGTATGTGTAACACGTGCAGCTGAGTTCTGTATGTGTTGCAGTTGCTTAACAGACTTTGCAGGTAGGTCAAGATAAAGGATATTACAATAATCAACCCTAGAGGTAACGAGTGCATGAACAAGTCTTTCTGCATCAGGTAATGAAAGAGAAGTTCTAATCCTGGCAATATTCCTTAGATAGAAAAATGTTTTTTTTTTTTTTTAAATGATTATTATTTTAAATTATTGTCCCTGGATCAGAACGATACTCTTGTAATAAAGTTGCGTTGGTAGCAGACATATTTTGAGTATCAGTTGTGGTTGAAAAGAAGCGATCTAATCCTGTTTACATGAAATAAGCTGCTCCCGAGCAGGTTTAAGCTTACGGACCTGTTGCTATGACAGCAGCTCCAGGATGAGCTTCGAAGAACCAAACGATCCAAGATCACGCCAAATCGTCACATAATTATAATTGGGAAAATGTTTGTTAGATGGCTTGGATGGAACTTTAACTTTGAAACTGTTAGTTATTCTTTTCTGTTCAACATGAAAATATTTTGATTATTGTAGCTACATTGTTTTTACTAGATACTGCTTTTAAGTAAAATATTAAAATAGTATAGATTTCATGAGGAAAATCCTGAACAGAAACGGTTTTCTTTTGTCACATGGCCTCATGTATCTAAATGTAAAAGTACAATAGATTAGTTTAGATTCAACTTTATTGTCATTGCACATGTAAGGTACAAGGCAAAAAAAAAAACAGCATCTAACTAGAAGTGAGTACAGAATATACAAGGTCTACAATATTTTACATGCAATAAATATACAGAAATGGTAGTATTATGGACATTATTTACAGATTTTAAAAACTATGAACATATGAACATCATTTACACTAGTACAGTGGACAGTAAAGTGGATAGAAAATATTTCAATGTGCAAATGGATTACTCTCTGTTTTCTGGATGAACAGACAGTAGTACAAGTATAACAAGTTACTGTTTTTTCTTGTTTGTAAATAAATAAATTAGATGAAGTGATGAAGAGGGGTGAGGAGTCTGTGTGTGTGTTTGGGGGGTGTCAGAGGGCAGAGTTCAGCAAGGAGACAGCTGTAGGGAAAAACCTGTTTCCTGAATCTGCTGGTCCTTCTCCAAAGGCTCCTGAAGCCACTTTTCACCACCCTCTGCAGTGCCTTGCATAAAAGTTCACCAGGATGGCTGAAGACAGCTGGTTCTTCTTCAGTGTCCTGAGGAAGAAGAGGCGCTGGTGAGCCTTCTTGACCAGGCTGGAGGTGTTTGTGGTCCAGGACAGGTCCTCCGAGATGGTGGTTCACAGGAACTTGAAGCTGGAGACACGTTCAACAACCATCCCGTTGATGTGGATGGGGGCATGCATGCATCCTTTCTTCTTCTTGAAGTCCACAATGAGCTCCTTAGTCTTACTGGTGTTAAGGAGCAGGTTATTGTCAGCGCACCATGTGGCCAGGTGCTGTACCTCTTCCCTGTAGGCAGTCTCATCGTTGTCTCAATACATGTAGAAATATTTCTTTTATTCTTTATTTCTTTTGATTGGACGTTTGCTTGATATAAAATATACAGACCTTGCCTTTTGGAATTTTAATTGAATACCATGACTTATTGTATATCAAAGAACCACCACCATGGTTACATGGACTTTTTTTTTTATGTATAAGATATTTCTAAACTTGGGGGCGACGGTAATCCAGTAAGCAATACAAGTCTGAATATCCAGGGATCCCTTTAAGTTTAAAATTTGGGACGTGGTTGCGATTTCTCTGAATAGATGAGTGGACCGCGAATAATCAGGGTTGTTTGCAGCACATTCAACTGCAAGTCGTTTGAGACATTGAAGTCCTCGGTTGTATGTGAGGCAGTTTGGTACAGCAAATAAGTATTGATTTTCACAGGTACACCACGTTACTTTCTCTCTGCAATCATTAGTTTAAGGGCAGTTGACATTTCGGGAGTTAGCAGAACTGAAGCTTTTCTCCCTCTCTTCCCTTTAAGTTCTACACACTCAAAATAGTTACACCGCTCCTGTTTGTATTCCCACAGCCCCATTCCTTCATGTGTGTTTGAGTGATCTCATTCAAGAAAATTAGAAGTTAAAGTTTAATCTTTGACCCCTGTCGCATGCATCTTCTGTTGAAGAGGATAATTTTGGTCTATGTTATATTTGCTAGACTAGAATAGTTCTGTACCAGAGCAGTGTAAAATATACTCCGATCATTTGGCCTGATAATGTTTCTGGAATGCTTCTGACGATTTAATGAGGTCCTCGTTTCCAGCCATTAAAGCATGACAACGTTTAATGTCACTCACTTTTAAAACAGAGTCCAATTTTCAAGGCAAGGCTTGGAATTTTGTAACTGTTGTTGTCTCTGTCTAATCCTGCTGTCTTCTTTACCGCCTCAATGACCTTCATAAAGTTGCTTGGTTTTATAGCATCCTCTAGAGTTTGGTTTCTTTGCAAAGTCTGTAAGATACGTCCAAGTTGGCGGGTTTTTTGATGTATATAGTCATGCTTTGATGCATCATGACCAAGAGACTCTGCAAAGCAAAAGTCGTTCCAAACAACATCTGAAATCTCGCCATCATGCATCCGAATTTTAGGCACGCCATCTTCAGTGCTGGAGCACGCAGATTTTACCAGTGCTGCAAGGCCAATAACTCGCTTCCTGCCATGATGGTCAGAGTCCCCAGGAGCACGTCTTCATGTGTCTCCACAACTCAGTCCGTAAAAACATCCCCTTACTCATAGTTTTTATCCTTTAGCCTTTCGTTTGACTTTGAGTGAACCAGATCCATTGTTTGTGCATGAAGGTTCCCCATTCCTTAACTTCTCAAGCAATTCCTGTCTAGGTTTTGACCTGACAGGAACACTTAAAGCCTTTGCTATGTCACTGTCCTCCTTCATGTGTTTTCTGAAGTGTCATGCTATTTTGAAAACTGGCTTTTGGTAAACAAACCAGAAGTTTTTCTTCAGTCTATGGCAGTGGTTCCCAAACTTTTAACAGGCATGTACCCCCAGAGACATTATAGATCTTCCGGAGTACCCCCAACACCACCAATTGTTAACAAGTTTTTTTTAATTTATTATTATGTATTTTTATCAATTATGTCGAGAATAGTGTATAGAATCATAAACAAATGATACAAATCTCATCAAATGTGCTGAATATAATGATTTTAAGCAGATATGCACCCAATCTCACACACAATAGGCCTACAACACATATCCAACATCTCATTAAAGTTATTGTTAACTTTTCAGATACTGATAAGCATTGCTTTTCACATATGATAACATTGTATATTTTCTTAACTTCTCTGCTGTAAAATAATAAAAAAAAGAGAACACATTAACAATAGTAAACTAAATAGTAAACAGTAAACTAAATTGTAGTAAACCACACAGAATAGGTCTACCACCTCTCCATCCACATCACCAGTGTGAGGGATGTGCCTGGATGTTCTTACATAATGCAGCAATGTTAGGCCGAATTGGGGACAGTTTCAGTCTTAGATCATTTTCCACAAACAGTCTGTTCCTATACTTGGTCTAAAGGCAGACCAAAGCTGAGAATCCAGTCTCGCATAAATACTGTACGTTGTAGTAAAAGGCATCAACGTCTTAAATCGCTTGGTTTACCAGGTCCGGATACTCTGCCCGCAAACTAATCCAGAAATCTGTCAGTGTCTTCTGACCGAACTCGATTCTGACCGACCCGCCCAGTCATTAAAAACGATTTAGTTTCATATGAATGTTTAAATAAAATAAAATAAATTTATTTTATGTTGATTATATGAAAATTGAAAAGCATGAATAAGATGATCCCGAAAATATCGAGAGACAAATGGAGTGGGCAGACATGATTTTGACCACTTCATTGAGTTTGTTTTTGTAGAAAACCTTTCTTTAAAGTGAATTTCGTTTTGTATTAATTTTGTCTTAATTTTAATCAATGTTTCATCTACCAATTTCCTGGATTTAATAAATAAGAAGAAAATAAATCAGGACACAGTCACGGCGCGTGAACTGGAGATCGTCTCTTAAATGAACCGAAACTCAGCGTATAAGCTACTTGCCTCACAGACTTGAGAGATATACATATAGAAAGCATGAAAACTGTACTTAAACATGTGTAACAAAACAATTCAAAACGAAAGAAAACAGACTGCTCTCTGCTTATGTAGGCTAATCCGTATTTCTCTCTGGCGCGTTCACTGCTGCGAATATCGCGAGTCAGCATAGTCAACTTCATCTTTGACAAAGAAAACACTTGTCTATTAATAAACAATTGAAATGTCTCCTTGATATATTTGACATAATAATAATCTATCATTACTTTTCCCAGTTCTTTGTGGCAGCTTTTAGGTGCATTATTGGCAGCGCCACCCTTACACATGAACGCGTCCCCATCGCTCAATAGTTAATATTATTCTTTGGTGTTTAGTTTATAGAGGTTTTTTAATTGTTATTTAATATATAAATATAAATGTTTTTTTTTTTTTATCAAAATCTCTTTTTTCTTTTCACGACACCTCTTTAACTTGGCACGAAATTCTGTCAGTAAAGTCCCGCAAATTTGTTTAAATTAATACCTACGTAATCACCATGACCAAAATTTTACTTTTTTTAGACATTTTGAATCTTGAAAAAAAATGTAATCTGACCTACCAATCTTTTTTGTTACGGCAAACCAAAATATTTTTAAGGATGGCCTTAGAAGTTACCACTGTGGGACAGAGAAATGTTTGAAAAGGCATATGACTTAGATATTCTTTCTCGTACCCCCTCAAATCAGTCCGCGTACCCCAACCGTGGGTCTATGGAATAGTCACAAGACTCAGTTTTCATCCAAAATATCTTAAATTGTGTTCTGAACACAGACTTTATGGCTTTGGAACAACATGGGGGAAAGTGATTAATGACAATATTTCTATTTTTGGGTGGAGTAACCCTTAAACAATAAATTAACAAGGTTTTCCTTGGGTTTGGGGAGTTTTATCTTGTTCAAAAGAGAAAAACATCCCTGAAACAGGAATTAGGAATGGTGACGTGACCATTTATGGATGATAATTCCTTTGTTTAAGTTTCAGTTCTTCAGGGACAGAATTAATAACTCGCGCTCAGAAACTGCGTTTTGGTAATAAAAAAACGTCATGGTTTTGTAGCGTACAGTCAGTGTCACAGACAGAATGAGGCGATCGACCGGAAAAAAACTGAAGTTAGTTTATTTGAATTCTGGCGCTCTCTCCTGAGCTTGTGACGCGCTCTGACGCACCTGTCAGCTGATGGAGGCGGAACTTACAGTGATCGCCTTTTTCTTTATTTGTTTTATTTTTCAACAGCTTTTATGTATATGTGTGAGTGTATTTTATGTTGAATGCGAATGTATCTGCATGATTACCATCTGTTTGAGTACAAATCAGCCCAAATCAGCTCGCTATTAATGTGTAATCACAGCTATCTGCATGAACACCTTATATAATTTATTAATTAATAGTGTGTGTTTTATTGACTTTATGGCACATTGGTATTATTACCATCTGTATAACTGGCCATCAGCACTTATTTGCATCTTAATTCATTGTAAATGCTGCATTTCTTGCAATCTCAGGATGATGTGTAGTTGGCAAACAAAGTTAAATCTTTTTTATTTTTCTTAATCAAATTATTCTTAATGTATTTTTCTAGTGCTCAGATAAATCACTTATATGATTTCTAAGTTTCTGTCTAGTGTTTCATGTTAAAAATATATGCAGTGATATGTTTGACTAAAATAGTTTGTAGAAGCCCTCAGTACAGTTGGTAAATATGTTATATTTGGGAGTGAGGATTTTTAATCGTTTCTCCTTCAGATTTGAAATATTAACTCATGAGACATTTTACTTTCAACCCATTAATTTTCTAGATTGCTCCAGGACTGATTAAAAAAAAATCAGTGTGGTAAAACAAATATTTTAAGGCACTTCAATGTCTGTAACTTTTAACATCTTTGAGCATTATCAAATCTGGTCCATAAAAAGTAAAGCCCAAAGGTTTTTCTTTCCAAAGACACCTAAATTATGTGAGTAACACACTGAAGTAAGGAACTGTAACAATGATAAGTTTGGAAGGGCATTTTCAGCAGTGAGTCCCTTAATCGGGGATGTTGGCTGACAGGTTAAGAGATTCCAGTCAACATAAAATATTACAAATCTACCTGAAAGAAGGCGTGTTTCTATATTGTCTTAATGCACGGTGAGGAGAGCAAAATACTCCCCAGGGACCACAGCTGGAGAACTGCAGAAAATAGTTAAAAACCTACTTTTGTGAACTAGTCCTAGGTTTTTCACCCATTCAGAACCAAACCACTGCAGTAATATTCCGTGGACTCTCTAGATCAATAATTATCTATCTATCTATCTATCTCTCTCTCTCTCTCTCTCTCTCTCTATATATATATATATATATATATAATTATATTTATAAAAGGGGCGTGGCCACATACAAACAAAAGCCTATAAAACCTCAACAAAAACTCAAAACTTCATGAAACTTGGAGAAAACGTGTCAAGTTACTCTTAACAGCCATGCAAAGTTTTATGGAGATTGGACAATAGCTGGCGCTATAACATGCCTATAAGGCATTAAAAACACAATATTTTCTATAGAAAATGTACTGAAATTTTAGAACATGTTCATATATTTACACAAACACTAGATCTTCATATCATAAAATAGATCTAATCATTCTGAACAACCTTGCCTCTGGGCCTAATGCTGTCAATCAAATCGTTCATTAAATATTCACAAATAAGTTTAGAACTTACTTTTTTGAAGTAGTCCTGTTTTTTTTGTTTTTTTGTTTTTTTTTGCTTAATCTTGATCAAACCGCTACAGAACAATTCTCTCGAATCTTTTTGAATTTTGTCCTTTGTTAGCTATAACAGGTTCATTTAGAAAAGGGGAGTGGCCAAAATAGAAAAGGTCTCAAAAACAAAAGATTTATATGGTAAATTACCTCAAATTGGTTGAAAATGCTCATATATTCACACAAACACTAGATCTTCATATTATATGATAGATCTCCTCATTCTGAACAACTTTGCCTCTGAAACCAAATGTTGTCAATAAAAATGTTAATAAAATATTCAAGATTATTTAAAAAAGATTGTTTTGTGAATTAGTCCAAGAGTTTTAGCAGAAGATCAATAAAACCACTGAATTAAAATTCTCTAGACTCTCTGTTCTTTACATAGTGTACCCAAAGGCATTTTAATATAAGCAGAAAGCCCACAAATTCTCAAGACTGTGTAAAATAATGAACAAGCATGCAAAATTTAAGAGAGATAGGGCAAAAAAAAAAAATAACACTCTAATAGTTATAAATGTTAAAAAAGAGTGTTTAATGAGAAATTTCATGAGTGTCTGTAAGCCTATTCTCTATAATGGATCTGTTTTACTGTCAGTCTTTCATCCATGTTGGCCAAGACCAACTTACACCTGTTTCATACTGCGTGTAATCTTCTCATAATGTGCAACTTTGCTTCAAGAACCATTGCTGTCAAATTGTTCAATAAATATTGTCAGTTATGTTAAATCCTACTTTTGTGTTTTTCGCTCAATCAGATAACTCTTAACAAGCAAACAAAGTTTCACTGAGAATATTTCTATTGTAAGTTACTTCAAATTGCCATAAAATTATAATATAATGACACATACACAAAATGTTCATATCATATGACAGCTTTCTTCTTTTTGAACAACTTTGACATCAATTGAACTATTTTTAAAGTGGAATTGAAGTAGTCAGTCAAGTTGTCATTTTTTAGTAAAGTTTTTAACTAACCTTAACTAAAATAAGTATAAAAAACACAATTAATGAAACCATAAAAAAAAAAATTTAAGCTATAACAAAACATAATTTTTTATTTAAAATGATTACAACAATCATGTTTGTTACATTTGTTTTTATTTTACTATATAGTGACTGCTTGACTTTCACTCTAAATATTTATTTAACAATAAAACTACTTTTGTGAACTAGTCATAGGCTTTAAACTTAAAATCAATATAATCAGTGCAGTACAATGCTGTAGAGTTTCTAGGTCAATAATGATAAAAAAATATATAGATAAAATATAACTGAAAACTTTACAAATCTACATAAACTTATGGGTTACATGATTCTTAATGAGCGTGCAAAATCTTACGGAGATTAGACATAAATTGATTAGTTAAAAAATACTATATATGTGTGCTCCATTAACGACAAGTCCAAATACAACCAGTAGATGGCAGAAAATGATAATTCATTGGTTTATTCTACTTATATAGTTGATTTCTAATATTTAACTTTTGTATTGAACTTTATTAAATATAGACATTATAAAATCATTGTTATTACATTTCTCACACAGTTACTGCAGAATGTTGCAGCTCGACTTTTAACTTGAACTTAAAAACAGGAACCTATTTCCCCCTTACTGGATTCCTGAAATTGGCTTGCAATTCGTTTTAAAATAGATTTTAATATGTTAATGCTTACTTATAAATCCTTACACCATGGCCTAGCTTTATCTAGTTCAATTGCACACTCCATCCAGGTTTCTGAGGTCTGCTGATTGAAGCATAGGGGATATTATGCTTTTGCAGTAGTTGCCCCTAAACTCTGGAATTCATTACCACTGTTTGTGAAGATGAATCTAACTTTGTCTGCCCTTAAAAGCCAAATAATAGAAACAGAGACTAGTTTTAATTCAGTTTGACAGTTGTGGTTTTATTTCTTATCTTTATTTTTTTATATTTGTTTTACCTCCTTTATGTACAGCATTTTGTTAAACTATTGTTGTTTTTAAATGTGCTTTAGAAATAAAGTGAACATGATTTTAAACTACATTTTGTCCAAGTTTACCTCTTTATTTATACATGCATATTAGTTTTGACAATTATACCACATTATGATTCAGTTGAAACCTGAAATTGTTTTTATAAACAGGAAATTTGCAATAAACATTTTGTCAGACCAATTAGATGCCAATAGCATACAACTAATGTGAGAAGTCTCAGTTAGCAAAGTAAACATGGCAAGGTTATTATTATTATTATTATTAGGTAAGTGCTAGTATAAATTGGTCAGGTGCAGCTTTCAATAGTATCTCCACTGATTTCTTTAAACTCTTGTAAAGAAGTATATCTAAAAGAGGTCTCTATTTAAAAACAATATTTGTGCACAATTCACAGAAATGTCTTCTTTTGTTTTGTTAGAAAAACAATCAAATGATTACATCAAACAAATACACATTTTAACATGTCATTGCTAATAAATAATTTGTACATTACTTATAAACCCTTATGTTTATCAGTTTAGGTCGTTTCAGAAAACATATCCACACAATATTATTTAAATAATTTGTTTATATATTTTAAAACTATTATATAAAAAAACTTTATGTAAGATATTATAACAAATATATATATATATATATATATTATTCATGACATTTCAATTGTTTCCTTACATTCAATTCTGAAAAAAAAATCATACAAAGTATTACATGAGAATAAAAGTTTTAAAGGATATGGTAATAGATTAATGATAATAAAAAAATACAGCATATTACATTTTTAACTGAAATATGTCCAGTAGCTACAAATAAATATTCATTAATTCATTTCCATTTATTTTGAATATACGCTAAATCTTTTGTTAGATATGCTATAAAACTATGATCCATTGACACATGAGAAATTACACAACACGTTAAATAATATAATAATAATAAATAATAATTTTGAAGTATTGGCGGGGGGGGGGGCATTTCAAATTATAATTTAAATAAATTTTGATAAAACATTAAGTCCAAAAAAGTAATAAATAAATAAATAAAAAGTAATTCATTCATTCATTGAATTTTATTTGTTTGCATACTGTTACAGTCCCAGGCCCCTGTCCCTCTCTGACGTCCACTGGGGGGGCATCCTCACTGGAGTATTAATATCTTCACGGACTACATTACCCATATGCTCTTTACCTTGGACAAATCACCACCAGGTGTTCCTCATTCCATGCCCTATATAAACTGAAGCAAACACTCACTCAATGCGAAGTCTTGTTTAGCCTGTCTAGCATTTCTGAGCGGTTATCCCTGCCTGTTTCTCTGTGTTTTGATTCTACCGATCCTCTGCATTCAAAACTGAAAGTGTAATTTAAGTTCAAGGTGTTTGGATGGGATCTGTCTCTGGGGTTTATCTAGTTGACATGGACTCTTAAAATAATTTCTGGGGATTGAGCGGACTCTCAGAGGCTGGAGCTGACACTGGAAAAGACTCAGATTTCTGAGGGAAAGGATGAGGCAATCTAGCGGCAGATCGACTGAGCATACATGTTACAGTATATTGCTGCATAACCAGTTGTTACTATCCCAGGGGATCATTGATTATAAGGTTTCATCCAAAGTTGATGAGATGAGCTACCAAGAATGCACATCTTTTACCTTCTCTGTTCCCCCATGTCTCCCTGTGTATAGCATTGCCTGGATAACTAAAGGAAGATGAACACTGGAGACAAGCTCTCTGAAGAAATGCTGGAGATATGGGGACAGGAACTCTGCAGTATACAGTCTTAAAATCAAAGCAGACAACCGGAGCATCTTAATGAAGTGAATTGTGTCAGGTGTAGTTCCAAGGCCTACTGAGCGCACGTATGGAGCAATATAAGAACACAAGTTATTTTAAGTGTTGATGAGGATGAAGCAGCAAAGATAGTCCAATATTTTTAAAACTTAATTTTTCTTGCATTCTTCTTTATATATCAGGTTTTTAGCATTCTGCTGGAAACAATTACATTTTCTGAACATAACGTTTTAGAGAAATTAATTAGGAATTTCATTAGTGGTATAATAACAATAAATGGTACAATAAATGGTATAAATCAAGTCTAGATATACATTCATGATAAAAGGACATTGCTTAAACATTTTGAAAAACAAAAATAATTGAAAGTGTGTGTGTGTGTGTGTGTGTGTGTGTATATTTATGTATATACATACATACATATTGGGGCGGAAGATGGTTTCCGCCCGGCCCGTATATTACAAACACCGGAACTTCCGGGAAACTCCGCGAGGCAAATTGGGCTGTACGAGGCACAGGTGAGGACAATAAACGCGGCAATCGTGGATTGGACAATGGAGAGAACAGGAAGGGTATAAAAAGAGTCTCAGAAATTCAAACAGGAGTTCGAGTTGAATCGTTTCAGGCCGATCCGGCGGGCAGTGTAGAGGTTTGGGCAGAGTCAGCATTGGTGAAGGCAGAGGATCTTCATGGGGTGAAGAAGGAGACAAGGACACTAGTAACTGGGCTGAGTATACAACATTTATTGATGTTTGATGAGACCATCTATATATAAACTACTGATGTGTTAGAGTCACAGTCATAGGAAGTACTCACCGGAAGTAACGTCAAAGGCGATCTCCAGCAACGGAAAACCGATGGTGTGAAGAGGATTGGACAGCTAGAAGGAGAAGGAGAAGGAGACAAAGGAAGAGTGTTATCGTTCATTTGTGAGTACTATTGGACAGTGCATTGTACATCATTGGGGAGAGTGCATTATCCAGCGTATGTTGTGAGCATCTGGTAAATAGGCCAGCGGCCCCATTACGGAGCAGAGTTTTGGGTGAGCCGGGAAGTACGAGTACAGGAAGCCGCAAGCAGTCGTGACGGCAACGTTATTCCTCCGGCCCTTCATCTATCAACAACGCCCAACGAAACCCCAGGATAAGTCCTAGTAAACCGTGGTTCTGACCCTATTTCACGTAGAGTGTGTGGAGTGCAGTGGGTGAGTCCTTGTCTTTGCTGTGAGTGTGTACACTTGAAATCTTGCAGTGTTATGCTGTGGTTGTGTTGTCAGTAGCCACCCTGGACTGGATGAGTCGTGGGGGAGACCAGTGACCGTTGAGGCTGGTGAAGCGCCATTTTCATCTAAATGCCATTTTTCAACCCCTGCATGGAGACCCAAATGTAACGTCCTGTCTAGACCCTTTCGGAATACCCTGGCTCTGTGGAAGCGGTGGTGAAGAATACATGTAAGCAAGACTGGTGTGAGTAAAAGCCAAAATTATACCTATATGCAAGAACGAAGTTTTACTGTTGCAAATTAGCTGTGTGGATTTACTTTACCTGTTGTGGAGCCTTTTCAAAGGTTCACCCCGGTCCAGATCCCTTAAACTGCAAATAGAAGAGAGGAGAGGGAAGCGTTCGGCCCGGTGCGACAGTGTTTAACTTTCCCCGACGCACAGGAAATCCCTGTGGAGGCCTGCGCTATGACGATTTACTACTCCAGGTCTGACAGTTCATCTACTTACTGTATCGCAGTATTTCACCGTAAGCCCACCGGCGTGACTTGCCACATCTGTGGTCCGCTCCGACCTGTGACGTATGTATGTGTATATATATATATATATATATATATACACACACACAAAATTGCACGGTCCTATTTTCCAACACTCATAAAAATGTTTCCTTTATAGGTTAGCTCGTTCTTTCAATGGTTATGAATTCAGAGTGAGCCTGACTATCCCTGTACAGTGAAATGCCTTGAAAATTAATACAAAGTAAAATCACCCTAAACAACAAAATGCATCCTAGCAATTGCATTGTGTCCCATTTTCCAACACTCAGAATGAAAAGTTTTTTTGCAAACAAATATAAAGTTTGAAATAAAGATTTTTATTTCAAAATGCTTGTCATATTTGACAAGTTTTTAGCTGGGATAGATTAAAATTATAGTATGATGAAATTATTAAAAAAATTAATGAAAAATGTCCTGAATCCCTGTCTCTCATTCAAAGTCAGATAAAATGCTGTTATCGGAGCCTGTGTTTAAGTGATAAGCTATTTATAGTAAAGCACAGTGTTTCAGTCAAATCATAGACACTGATATGTTAAAAGGACATGATACAAGGAGTTCAGATTTAATGCATTAGGAGGGCAATTGGTAGTTAAATGTTCAACTGGCCAATGCCTTTAAGAAATAAGAGATTATAAAAACAAATTAATAACAGTTTAGAAGCAATTGCTGAAGAGACATGGGGTCTTTAAAGTCATAATACAGACCATGAACTATAGAGATAATGAGATAATTATGATTTATGTATATTTGTGAGTAAGAGCAAAAGAGAGACTGCTTGATTGGAGGCTGGGATGTTGCTCTGCTTCTCTTATTGGCCTGCTTATTTAGAGCAACCAAAACAAAGCAATGATTTAAGTCAAGTCACCTTTATTTATATAGAGCTTTAAACAAAATGCATTGTGTCAAAGCAACTGAGCAACATTCATTTGGAAAACAGTGTGTCAATAATGCAAAATGACAGTTAAAGGCAATTCAATATTGAATTCAGTGATGTCATCTCTGTTCAGTTAAATAGTGTCTGTGCAATCATTTGCAATCAAGTCAATGATATCGCTGTAGATGAAGTGACCCCAACTAAGCAAGCCAGAGGCGACAGCGGCAAGGAACCGAAACTCCATCAATGACAGAATGGAGAAAAAAACCTTGGGAGAAACCAGGCTCAGTTGGGGGGCCAGTTCTCCTCTGACCAGACGAAACTAGTAGTTCAATTCCAGGCTGCAGCAAAGTCAGATTGTGCAGAAGAATCATCTGTTTCCTCTGGTCTTGTCCTGGTGGTCCTCTGAGACAAGGTCTTTACAGGGGATCTGTATCTGGGGCTCTAGTTGTCCTGGTCTCCGCTGTCTTTCAGGGCAGTAGAGGTCCTTTCTAGGTGCTGATCCACCATCTGGTCTGGATACGTACTGGATCCGGTCGACTGCAGTGACCCTCTGATCTGGACACAGACTGGATCTGGTGACTACGGTGACCTCGAAACAAGAGAGAAACAGAAGAATGGCATCTATGCTAATATTTGTCTAATTATGTAGCAAGTACATCGGGTGTTATGGGAAGTGTTCCCGGTTTCAGTTTACCTAATTTATGCAGGCTAAAAATCCTTTAATGGGTTGGATATTAAAAGCATATTAGTGTGTTATGTGTAAGCCAGGTGAAAGAGATGGGTCTTTAATCTAGATTTAAACTGCAAGAGTGTGTCTGCCTCCCGAACAATGTTAGGTAGGTTATTCCGGAGTTTAGGCGCCAACTAGGAAAAGGATCTGCCGCCCCGCAGTTTTGAGAACACAGCGGACATAGAGGATTATACTATAACAGGAGCTAAACAATTCAGGGCTTTATAAGTAATAAGCAATATTTTAAAATCTATACGATGTTTGATAGGGAGCCAGTGCAGTGTGGACAGGACCGGGCTAATATGGTCATACTTCCTGGTTCTAGTAAGAACTCTTGCTGCTGCATTTTGGACTAGCTGTAGTTTTGTTTACCAAGCGTGCAGAACAACCACCCAATAAAGCATTACAATAGTCTAACCTTGAGGTCATAAATGCATGGATTAACATTTCTGCATTTGACATTGAGAGCATAGGTCGTAATTTAGATATGTCTTTGAGATGGAAAAATTTAGTTTTACAAATGCTAGAAACATTGCTTTAAGAAAAGATTGCTATAAAATCGCACACCGAGCTTCCTAACTGATGACGAAGAATAGACAGAGCAGCCATGATGTAAATCCTGTGGCAAAAAATAGCATAGCTGCTGATCCATCAAAATAAGGGTGTACTCACACTAGGCACGGTTGCCATGAACCGGGCCCGAGTACGATTGTCCCCCCTCCCCACTCCCCCTCTGGCCTGCACTCACATATAGGGTTTCAGCATTCGTGCTGGAGCACGCTTGCGTCATTATGGTGCGACGGTTTCGGGATAAACAGGAAGAGCGGCGCTCTCTGAACACAATGGAGTGCATCGCTCTGTTTTCTTTGTGGATAATTTTGTGTCGTTTGGTCCACAGCCCTCTCACAGCCTGTTGTTAAATAGATGTGTCGCCTTAGTGGCGCGAAAATTTTCACGTAATCGCGCTGCTTGTATGAGGATGTTTGCAATGTACCAGCTGAAGTGCAGCAAGGATTTTGCAGTTTTTAGTTTTTATGCGTTTTGCACCTCTGCCGTAGACCAAAGCGACCCTTTCCCTGTCATGTTGGTTTTGGAGCGTCGCAAAACCGTGACGCAACGCGTCCTTTTCCGTGCTCCAGCACGGTTAGCGCTCACACTGCATGCGAACCACGCCCCAGTCCAACTGAACCGTGCCCTGGCCCACCTCTTCCAAGCAGGCACGATTAGGAGCACTCACACTAGTCAAACGAACCGCGCTTTGGTGGTCAAACGCACCCGGGCACGGTTCAAACTGGCTAGTGTGAGTACACCCTAAATTAACTAGTTTAACCCAAGCTAATGAATAAGAATGCACATTTGATCAGATGCAACTACACGCACAATTTAAGAGATACATTATTTGAATTCTTGGCGAAGGAAATGCGTTTTTAATTTAGATTTAAACAGAGAGAGTGTGTCTGAACCCCGAACATTATCTGGAAGGCTATTCCAGAGTTTGGGAGCCAAATGTGAAAAAGCTCTACCTTAGCATCATCTGGGGTCCTCTGAGGGTCAGCATCATCTCTTCTCATGTGTGACCTTAGGGAGCATGGTGGATTGTAGCGTGGTATAAGGCTAGTTAAGTACGCAGGAGCTAAACCATTTAGGGCCTTATAGGTAAGTGATGATAATTTGTAACTGATACGGAACTTTATAGGTATCCAATGCAAAGATTGGTTCTTCCATACTTGTAACAAGAAGAAGAATTTACAATTTTGGCTTTATGAAGTAGACAGTTTTATCATATTTCCACGTCTATCCATCTGAGTGATCCGAAGACCGATGGAGAGAATTAAAAGAAGAAGGGAACACCAGCCTATGATCGACTCTGCAAAATAAAGCCCATGTATCATGTCATCAGAGAAGCAAGCAAGGCTTACTTCCATCCCAATCAGCAAATTTCTGTGGACGAAAGGATGGTGGCATCCAAAGCCAGAACAGGACTGAAACAATATATGGAAAGTAACCCCACCAGGTGGGGATATAACCTTTTTGTACTAGCTGATTCACTTACCAGCTATACTTGGGACTTTGCAGCTAATGAAGTCACTGAGAATGGAATGAGTTATGATGCAGTCATGGCTCTGGTAAATGAGAAGGTGTTGGGAACTGGTTACAAGTTGTTTGTTGACAACTTTTCCAAGTCCAACCTTTTTAAAGACCTCGTGAGCAAAATGATTTTTTATGGTGGTACCATCCGAACCAACAGAAAGGCTTTCCAAAAACCACTGTGAACAAGATGCTCAAGAAAGCACCTCGTGGCACCATATGCTGGCTAAGGGATGGCAGTCTGTTGTTTGTGGAGTGGAAGGACACAAGGGAAGTGTTGGTTGCCTCTAACTTTCACAAAGCCTTCACTGGTGAAACCGTGAAAAGAAGAGTCAAAGGGAGTGATGGTTCTTGGTCACTCATGGATTTCCCCATTCCAGCTGCTGTAAAGAACTACAATAGGTTAGTATTATGCTACGTCATGTGTTGTGATATGATATGCAATTGTTTGGTTTTCTAAATACTTTTTACTTCTATTTTCAGGTACATGGGGGGAGTGGATCACTCTGATGCACTTTGTCGGGTTATCTGGGAATTTCGTGCATCAGTATCTGCTTCTTGCTTGAAAATAGCCTCAGCCAACAACAGGGGACACAGGGAACAACTCCAAATCACTTTTCAGCTCTTGTATTTGTAAGTTCTGGCAGATTAGAACGTAATTGAACAGTTTGCCTCAAATGGATTCATTGGAATGGAATGGAAATTATTTTATTTGAAACGGGGACAATGCACAAATAAACATTAAACTTGTTAAACGAGAATATGTCTTGGGCCAGATTATAGCAACAATTGCTAATTTCCACCTGTAGACCCTGGGCAGGTATGACTAAATTTAAAAATCAACAATTTTAAAATAGAAATTTCACAGAATTGTGGATAAAATGATGTCCATTGAGATTACAGACAAACAAGTTAGCAAAAAACAGAACCAGGGAGGCCATCAACCCATTTACTCTCTGTCTCCTTTCTCTCCAGCAAACACACTTAAACAGTTCAGTAGCATCTTAAGCACACACCCACACACACACACAGGTATACTATCTCAAAGATGTGTGCAAACTTGCTTACTTGGCAACCAACACTTTGTCAGGCATGAGAGTGTGCACAAGATATGATCCATGGGAAGAGTATTCCACTGTGTAATGTTTGATCAGGCTCCAGTCCACCAGAGGGAGCCTTCACCTGAATATTGAACTCTGCCATTTCCTGTCCCTGCCACATCATTTCCTGTCTTGTCATTTCCTGTCACCCTGTATATAAGTAATTTGTTTGCACTGCCATTTTGCGAAGTATTGCCAGTTCACTGCCTTACTAAGCGTTATTTCATTGTTGATACTTGTTATGATCTTTGCTTTTGCTCTTTTGACTCGCGTTTTTGGATTACTGTTTTGGATTTGTCTGCCAGTGGATTGTTTTGCCTGTGTTTTGACCCAAGCCTGTGACCTGATCACGAGTTGTGAATATTGTTTGGATTTTATGCTCAGATCCTATAATAAAGACCCGCTTATGGAATCCACTCAGCCTAAATCCTCCTTACACACTGCCTCATGGCCACACATGAGAAGGAGGAGCTCCCAAATTGGGTTTTACATTGGCAAGCTATGTTTAAGGTTGATAACCTTAAAGAGAAAAAGAAAAACAAAGAAAAGAAAGTGATACAATATTACTTCTGATTAAATTCTCAAATGTGAACAAATTGTACATTATAATGGTCAAGTGACAGATTTAAGTGACAATCAGTCCTTCACACAATTAAAGAGAAATGTTGTCATACCATCAGTGTCCCTGAGATGACCGATTGCTGATGCGTTTCCAGTCTTGTGCGTTACTCTCTGCAGCCTTTTAACTTTTCTGCATCCTCTTCATGCAGAAATTACTCTTGCCTTGAAACCGCGTCGTTAACTTACTGAAACAGTCGCGTCTTTCACTTTCTCTGCACTCTAGTTCTGCGTCTGTATGCGAGTTTTACTTTTTTTCCCGCGTTCCCTCGGCATTCTCCGCCTCTCTTCCGCATTCACTCGGCATTCTCAGTCACTCAATTTAAATTCAGCTTCGCCAATTTTATTTTAACAGTGCAGCAATCTCAGACACAATTCAACTTTTTAGCCTCACACACTTATTGGATACAACAACGTCCTTCACAAGACCAAAAAGTGGTATCGGACCTTCTTTTTTCACTTAGTGGACATTGCAGTTGTGAATGCTTTCATTCTGCACCAGGATTTGGCAAAATCTAAAAACCAGAAGTCAATGTCTGAGAAAGCGTTCCATGATACATTGATCTCAGAGCTGGCAGGACTTCCCACCAAAAAGAAGGTGCCTGACACTCCTCCATGTCCTTCATGTGGGTGCCACAGTCCTGTGCACATCAAAGACAGCACTGCAGGTAGACGCAAGGTGTGTCACCGGAATTCTCCTGTGATGTGCCACAGCTGTAATGTAGCTTTCTGCTACCTGCCTAAAAGGAACTGCTTTCTCGAGTACCATTCCCAAAATGACCGCCAATTGTGACTACACACTGGGTTTAAGAGAATACATTTATGTACAGGTGGATGAGTGGGCTCATGTCCCATGTGCACTGGACATTTCACCATTCACACTGATACCCAGACTCACTGTGGTAATGCGTACATACACTGCCTGTAAGTTGTTCTGTTTGCCCCGAATGTTCCTCATGTCCTGTCTTTTTTTTTTATACCGCTATATTCAAATTATGTCCAGAGTGTATGTACAGCATTTATGTAAAGGATAGAGTTTTTTTTTTATTATTTCTATATTTTTTTGGTATATTTTCTTTTGGGGTAAATGTTTATTGCTGTGTTGATTTGCTTATAACGAAGGAACAGTTGCTCAGATGTATACACAATTTTTTTTTTAAATTAGTTTTTATTCTTTATTTGCTAAATTTTTGATTTTCAGTCTTTTAATGGTTTGGAAAGACAGACTAAGAGTTTGTTACATCCCTTACATTAGCAAGTTACCAAATGTCACTTTGGGGTCTCTTTGGAGTGCTTTTTTCTTTCTTTTTTTTTTACTTTTAAGAGAAAAATATACCAGATATAGTATATAAATTGTTCTTTGTCATATTGGAATGATAGGTGGTTACCAAGTGTCCCTTTGGCGTCTCCAAGTGACCTTTTTGGAAATGTGCCTAGACATGCACAAAAATAAATGGTTGTAAAAAAAAAAATTCATATTTGCTCGTATCACCTTCATATTTAAGACATAAGCAAACTAAAGCCATATATGTCTAAACAACACATGTATTCAGGCCTCTATGTATCTGATTTTTGCATTTTTCATTTCCATAAACAATTATGAAAATTGAGATTTTTTTGTGTGTGTTTGAGCTTTTTTTTTCTCTCTCCCTATTAGTAAATGCTAGAGTAATTCTGGAGTCTTTCATGGTAAACTGTCAAGAGTCAGCTTTCAAATGATACCTTGGTTTTGTGTGTAATCCGGAGGACTTGTTTGCAGCAATCCTTTTATTATGGGTATGTCATTTCTCAGTCCCTGGCCAAAAGTGGTGGTGACTGGTAAGGGTTAAAGAATAGAATTAGAATAGTGAGTGTTAGAGTTAGAGGGTAAAATAAAAAGGGGTTTTAAAGGGATAGTTCACCCAAAAATCTAAATTATGTCATTAATCGTGAACGAGTCATTATCTGGTTCTGCGTTCATCTTCAGTTCTCTCTTCACAGCAGTTCAGTCAGTGTACTGTTTGAGTAAATGAATTACTCCAGGATATTGGTTTGTTTGAACTCAGAGGGAGTGTCAGACACATTAAAAAAAGTTAACAGCTTAAAGGGGGGGGGGGTGAAATGCTCGTTTTCACTCAATATCCTGTTAATCTTGAGTACCTATAGAGTAGTACTGCATCCTTCATAACTCCAAAAAGTATTTAGTTTTATTATATTTATAAGAGAAAGAAAGTCTGTACCGTTTTTTCCCGGAAAAACACGAGCGCCTGGAGGCGTGACGTGTGGGCGAAGCTAAAGAATCACAAGCGCGAGTAGGCTTTTGCGTTGAGAGCATGTGGAAGCTGTGACATTACCGTGAGGAAAAAAACATAATCCAAAACAAACCATGGCTAACAGTCAGATTCAGCGTATATTTATGATCCAGAATCAGATCCAGAGGCTGAAATTGAACAAGAGCAGCAGCAGCAACGACTACAGCAGGACGTCTCTATGTGGTATGTATTGAAACTGTATATATTTGCTTAGCGGTTTTGGAAAATGACTAAGTTCCACTTTATGTCGTGTGTTTTTTTTTTTAAGGTGTACATGTGGAAAGTGCAGTTTGATGACAACATTGCATGTTGTTTACTTGATGTGCTTACGCGCCGATAGCTAAGTTAACAACACAGAGATATTTGAAGCAGTTTTACTGACCGCCCTTAACCCTTGTGGATTGTTCAAATTCACAATCCTTTTGAGTTGTTCGGGATGAAAACATCCACTCAATTAAACTGTGGTAAAAATTTATCAGATTCATATTTTTTTTCCCCATTTTTTTTCATAAATCTCTTAATCAACCTCAGTCCTGATCAAAACTACCAAATGTTTAAAAAAAAATCCAAGATTTTAACTCTTTAATTGCCAAGTTCATAAATTATGTCACTGATTTGGGGGGGAAAAAACACACAAAATGACTTATTTTTAAATATAAAAGTAATTGTGGCTGGATTTTTTTTTTTTTTTTTACTTTTTATAACAGTCTTGGGCATGTCAAAGATTAGTAGCAACATTAGCTTTGATGCACTTTTAGTTTTTGTGCCGCATTAGATTTAAATTTTTTCTCCCGAATTTGTTGTTGGTGGCTGTTTTTGCCCCATTGTATTCCATTATAATGACATTTTTTGATTGCAAAGCCATGACACTATGTAATCATGCATTCTTGATTTTTTGTGGTTTTCCCTTTTAGGAAGAGGTAAAATTTTTTAATTTTACAGTTGATCACCAGGTGGGACCATTAGCCCTTTATATAGGCCTGTGCAAAAAAAGGCTTAGTTTCTGGCTTGTATATAGAGTATAACAGCAAATTATAGTGTTTGTGTGTGTGTGTGTGATATTGTTGGTGGTTTTCCCTGTTGGGAAGAGGTAACATTTGTTATTTTTACAGTTGATCACTAGGTGGGACCATTAACCATTTAGATAGGCCTGTGCAAAAAAAGCTTAGTTTCTGACTTGTATATGAAGCTATATGGAGTATAACAGCATATTATATTGAGTGTGTATGTGTGTGTGTGAAAAAGAGAGAGAGAGAGTGTGTGTGTGTGTGTGAGAGATACCTTTGCGCACTTACCTTAATGTATTTCAGAAAATCACAATGTACACCTCAGCTCTTAGAACTACATGGAGTAAACAAAAGTGTATTTATGCACCTGCTGCATTTTAATGGTGGTGAAAGTATTCGGTTGTTAAGTGATGACGTAAAAAGCGCTGTTTCCGGGTCCAGGCCTCAACTCGCTTGAGAATATGACCTCAGCAGCCGTTTATGAGCACTGTTTATTCATATTGATAATTTAAGTTAAACGCTTTCAGACTTACGGTATACACTAAAGTCTCCGTGCTCACAGTGTCCCAAACACAAATAATTTTAATATGTTTTTTTTATATTAATATTTTCATTGTCTGGCTATCTGGTACTTCGGCATGGAGTTAAAGGTTAATATTATAACTTTTTCGCTAGTATTCTATAACATTTTGAGTTTATATTACCACCTTTTGTTGTTTTCTCGTGGTAACTGATAGAGCGTTTGGACAAGGAAGCGCTGCTACGTGACGTCAGACTTAACAAGCGAATAGACAAAACAAAAGCAAAGTACGTGGATTTAAACAATTGCATGCCGTCGTGCTGGATATTTAATGGTGAGAAAAGCAGCAAGCAACACGAGAAAGGGCTTGACTTGTACCAAAGTTTTAGAAATTATTATGTAGCGTGACCCCTCCAGCTGCAGCTTATTTGAAGTTGTTATTGCATTTTGGTTCATAATACATTATGTTCATAAATTTGTTGCAAAGTAGATTTCTTTACAGGATTTTAAGGTTTTAAACTGGCTTTACCATCAAGAAAAGAAGAGGATTTCACATATAGGCCATCTGTACTTTTCACCATCAAAAGGCAGCAGGTGAATAAACACCTCTTTTTTTATTGTTTACTCCATGTAGTTCTGAGAGCATGAGGTGCATATTTAGATTTTTTTCCGATACTGTACATTAAGGTAAGTGCACAAAGGTCTCTCTCACACCCTCTCTTTCTCTCTCTCTCTCTATCACAAACACACTATAATTTGTTATTATACTCTATATAACTCCATACAAGCCATAAGCTAAGCCTTTTTTTGCACAGGCCTATCTAAAGGGTTAATGGTCCCACCTAGTGATCAACTGTAAAAAAAAAATTTTTTTACCTCTTACCAAAAGGGAAAACCACAAACAATCAAGAATGCATGATTATATGGTGTCATGGCTTTGCAATCAAAAAATGTCGTTATAATGGAAGTCAATGGGGCAAAAACAGCCATCAACAACAAATTAGGGAGAGAAAAAATGTAAATCTAATGCTGCACAAAAACTAACAATGTATCAAAGCCAATCTTGTTACTAATCTTTGACATGCCCAAGACTGTGATAAAAGGTAAAAAAAATATCCAGTCCACAATTACTTTTTATATTGAAAATGTCATTTTTTTTTTTTTCCAAATCAGTGACAATTTATGAACTTGGTAATTGCAAAGTTAAAATCTTGGATTTTTTTTTTTTATTTGGTAGTTTTGATCAGGACTGAGGTTGATTAATAGATTTATGCAAATAAAAATTGGAAAAAAAAATATATTTAACTGATACATTTTTACAGCAGTTTAATTTAGTGGATGTTTTAATCCACGAACATCCCGAAAGGGTAGTGAATTTGCCCACAGTGTATCGTTGAGTTTTTGAAAATTTTCAATTATGGGTCAAAATAAGATGTCACCAAAAATCATTCCATTTGCTCAAACACAGAGAAAGTTGTGGCCAAAATAAGACTCAACTTTACCCCCTAGTGGATGAAAACGTCCCCAACAACCCACAAGGGTTAATGCTGTTTTTTTTTTTTTGGTAATCTGTGCAGGGTTGTCTTGCCCTGGCAACCAAAAACACACTTCTTTTGTGACATTTCGGTCTCTCGCTCTGATCAGTGAATGTCTCTACCCTGCTCTACGGGAGTGCGCGCTCTTCTGGGAGAAGTGCCCTTAGGACCCATATAAGGAAATTCCGCACCAACTAACGTCATACAGACCCATACTCAAAAAAAACGTTCCAAAACTTGTGACAAACCGGACTCCTTCAAACGTACAACTTAATTTTTGAAACTTTGTCCATGTTTAGCATGGGAATCCAACACTCTAACAGTGTAAAAAACTCAGTATGCATAAAATAGCATTTCACCCCCCCTTTAAGTCATTTGTGGATTAATTTGTGTAATTAATTTAAATTGATTCCGTTCGATTTGATGAACCGGTTCAAAAAGATCTGGAAGACAGACACAGCAGACAATGCTGAATAAAAGTCGTAATTTTTGCTATTTTTAGACCAAAATATTCTAACTGACCCTCTGATGTCACATGGACTACTTTGATGATGTTTTTATTACCTTTCTGGACATGGACAGTATACCATACACAGTTTCAATGGAGGGATAGAGAGACAGTTTAAGATATTTTAGATTTAGTCCGAGAGCTCTGTGTCCCAAAGATAAATAGAGGTCTTACTGGTTGGGAACGACATGAGGGTGAGTTATTAATGACATAATTTTCATTTTGGGTAAACTAACGCTTTAAGCGACCGTAAATTTATGTTACAAACCAGGAAAATAAACGTTTGTCACACCAGGTGAAAAGTTAAAACAAAAGAAATAAAGAGGTATGCATTTAAGCTGATCTAAAAGAAAATGCATCAGACGCAGCCGTTAACACCAGCACAAGATACTTGCCAAAACTATGTTCTACAATTTTAAAAGAATCTAGACTTTGTTGAGGCTCTTTTTTTCTTTTAAAATTCTGTTAGTTACAAAGCTTACGACGTCTCCTGTGGACCAACCTCACAATGCGCTCAGGAGCGTTTCGATCAAGCCACGCCTACAGCCCTGCCTACAGGCCCCTGATACCAGCACGAAATAGACTTAAAGTTGAATCTAATCTAATCTAATCTTTATTGTCATTATGCAGAGTACAAGTACAGAGCTAATGAAATGCAGTTAGCATCTAACCAGAAGTGCAAGAATATAGTGTTTTATATACATAAAAGTGCAGAGTAAGTAAAGCTATGATATACAGAATGTACAGTGGAGTTGCTATATACAGTATTGAGCAGAGTATATACAGAGTATAAATATGAATGCAATGTAGATATTGTATGTACATTATGAACAGAGCAATGAAGGATTTTATATCCACTTTTTTGAATAGCAGGAACGTGAGAACAGTGGTAATAAATACAGTTGAATGAGTGTGCAAAGTATTGTTGAACAATCTATTATATGCAAAATAACAGTAGTGCAATGATTTTTTGTAGAAATAGTCTACTGTGCTTGTACAGTAACCACTTAGACACTTTATAGTGTAATGGATTTAACCATGTGCAGTCTGTGCAAAATATGAGTAGTGCAATACATGTATGTAAAGTACTGTGACCAGTGCAGTAAAAGAGCAGGTGCAGGTTAGATAGGTGGTGCGGCATTCAGAAGTGTCACAGCCTCAGGAAAGAAGCTCTTCCTGAGCCTACTAGTTCGAGAGCGTAGGCTTCTGTAACGCCTGCCGGATGGAAGGAGGGTGAAAAGTCCATGGTTAGGGTGAGAGGCATCCTTGATGATGTTTCTTGCCTTGCCCAGACAGCGCTTCTGATAAATGTTCTCGATGGAGGTTAACTGGGTGCCGGTGCAGTTTTCACCACCCGCTGGAGTGCTTTGCGGTCAGATGCGGAGCAATTGCTGTACCACACTGAGATGCAGTTTGTGAGTATTCTCTCAATGGTACAGCGGTAGAATTCAGTAAGGATCCTGGGACTGAGGTGAACTTTTTTAAGGCTCCGTAAGAAATAAAGGCGCTGCTGAGCCTTTTTGACCAGGGTGGAGGTGTTTAGGGACCAGGTGAGGTCATCTGAGATGTTGATGCCAAGGAACTTGAAACTTGACACACGCTCCACTACAGCTCCGTTGATGTAGATGGGTGTGTGTGCATGATTCCTAGTCCGCCTGAAGTCCACAATGATCTCCTTTGTCTTCTGGGTGTTTAGTTCCAGGTTGTTGGTGGCACACCACACAGCCAGGTGCTGCACCTCATCCCTGTAGGCTGACTCGTCGTCATCCTTGATCAGACCTACCACCGTGGTGTCATCTGCAAATTTGATTATGGTGTTGGAGCCATAAACAGGAACGCAGTCATGGGTGAATAGGGAGTAAAAGAGAGGGCTCAGTACGCAGCCTTGTGCCACTCCAGTGTTCAGGGTGATGATGGAGGAGGAGAGGTTATCTAACTTAACAGACTGAGGTCTGTTAGTCAGAAAATCTAGAATCCAGTAGCAGAAGGGTGTGCGGATTCCAAGATGGCTGAGCTTGGAGATCAGCTTGGAGGGGATTACCGTATTAAATGCAGAACTGAAGTCTATGAACAGCATTCTCACATGTGTGTTCTGACTGTCCAGGTGGGTGAGGGCAGAGTGAAGTGCCGTTGAGATGGCGTCCTCAGTTGACCTATTGTTGCGATAGGCAAATTGGAATGGGTCTAATGTAGCAGGGAGACAGGATTTTAAGTGGGATGCGACCAGTTTCTCAAAGCACTTGGCAATGATGGGGGTGAGTGCAACAGGACGGAAGTCGTTAGGAACCGATGCAGTGGAGTGCTTCGGTACCGGCATGATGGTGGAGGTTATGAAGCAAGTGGGGACAGTTGCTTGGGCCAGGGACAGATTGAAAATGTCCGTGAAGACCTCAGCCAGCTGCTCTGCACAGGCTTTAAGCACACGACCAGGTATTCCGTCAGGGCCAGCTGCTTTCCGTCCATTCACTTTATGCAAAGTGGAGTAAACATCTGATGTGGAGAGTGTGAGAGGCAGTTCACTGGGTTGATGCTCAGTTTTGAGTGAGATCTCCTTATTTTTTTTATCAAAACGAGCATAAAAGTGATTGAGCTCGTCTGGGAGGGAGGCAGAGCTGGAGGGGGGCACAGAGTTAGTTGGTTTGTAATCTGTGATAGATTGTATGCCTTGCCACATACGCCGGGGGTCTGAAGAATTGAAGTGTTCTTCAATCCTCTGTTTATGTTTGAGTTTGGCCTGGCAGATACCCTTCCTCAGGTTGGCTCTGGCTGAGCTGTAAGCCTCCTGGTCACCAGACTTGAAGGCTGCATCTCTTGCTCTAAACAGGAGGCGAACCTCTCTGTTCATCCAGGGCTTCTGATTAGGGAAAATTTTTATTTTTTTGTGTGTGGTCACTCTGCTCACACCAGTGTTAATTTTGACAAGAAATTTTAATTTAGTTTTAGTCTTAGTCTTTTGACTATAATTCTTTTTAGTTTTAGTCAAGTTTTAGTCATCTGATTTGTTTTAATTTTAGTCTTATTTTAGTCGACTAAAATTGCTTGGTATTTTAGTCGACTAAAATTGCTTGGTATTTTAGTCGACTAAAATAAGACTAAAATCAATAACAGATTTACTAGACATTTTTTTACAGCTGGTATAGGAAACAAACTTAACCAAAATATATAAAACACAAATTCAACTTTATTTCAACACAACTGTGTCTTTATTTCGATTCAAAATCTTTTATGCAGCAACAAACACTGTCATGATAATGTAAACAATAACTAGCTGCCAATTGACCATCAATAAAAGAAAAATAAGGTTAGGTCCAGGACCTTAAAGCTTACAGCTGAGCTGAACAATAAGTGCATACATTTAAAGTAAATATTTAATAAGTTGGCAGCTAGGTGGATAAAAAAAAGTAACAAGATTTTATAAGGTATTCATTTGTCTAGCAATATTGTATGTTTTAAATACTACAATATTGCTAGATTTGTATGTATAATGATAGGATGTGAACATTCATGTTTCACATGACTAATATAGAAATATTTGTGATATTGTCAACAAGTAGAACAATATAAAATATACAAAACATTAGTATTAATCAAATGTATTTATCATGATATTATGTATTAGTATTGTGCTCTCATCTAACTTGAAGAAGGGGCTATTTTACAGTACTTTTCAGTTCGTAATATTTAATGCTACAACATCTACGCACTGCACTATTCCAATTTTGCTTAGCTCAATAAACAAAAGAACATCGTTGTGAAATTACATTTGAGAAAATGTCCGGGTGGCTCGTCTGTAAATGTCTTTTCAAATTGGTTGTGTTCTTGCCACGAATGAGCGCTCCGCGTGCTTTACAGTTTGTTTTGTTTTGTTTGTCGTCAAACGTGAAGTGAGCTGTGGACATTTTGTCGCTCTTTTAGACATCACCTCTTCGAATGCCGTCTTCCCGGGAGCTCATTTAAAAACTGAAGACCTTCGTTTCACGTCTCAATAAGTCAGGCTCGGATTGGTTCTCTTCTCTCATGCAGTCTCGCCTGTTCCGTTTTGCCGGTTCTTTTGTTCATTCCTCGCATCTCTCCCGTCTGCTGATTTGATTTTCGTCACAGTCTATTTTCGTCTCGTCCTTTATTCGTTGACGATAATGTCAATCAATTTAGTCATAGTTTTAGTCTCCATCAGTGCCTTCTATTTTAGTTCTCGTTTCGTTTTCGTCCGCAAAAATATATTCGTGACGAAAATAATGACGAAAATAACACTGGCTCACACATGTGTTGATGTGCTCCAGGACAGAGTTGGTGTAATTGTCAATGTTGATCCGAGAGTTTGTGGTGGTCTGGGCAGCAAACTCACTCCAGTCTGTGTGCTGGAACTGATGTTGAAGAGTGGAGTCTGCACCTTCCAGCCAGATTTTAACAGTCCTTATTGTAGGTTTCACACATTTGATAACCGGGGTATACTTGGGGAGCAGGAACAAAGAGAGGTGGTCAGACTGACCCAGATGGGGGAGGGGTGTGACTTTGTAGGCATCAGTCACATTAGTATAAACATGGTCCAGTGTTTTATGTCCCCTTGTAGTGCAGGAGACATTTTTTTTTTTTTTGAGATTAACAATTTTATTGATTCTCATGCAAATGACAGGATAGAATACAGAATACCATTCAGAATCTGATTTTTTTTTTTTTTTTTTTTTTTTTTTTTCCTTAACTAACCACCCGAACTATTCCCTAATGATGGCTTTAAGGTCATTCCTTGGCTAACATTAGACGAACCACACAATCAACATTGTGTAAAGAAAAAGGAGTGGAAATAACAATTTTAAAAAAAATTAAATAAAATGTAGTCTTTACAGTGTCACAATCAAAACATGCTATTCACATGCTCCACTTCCAAATAGATTAAGTACTTGGACCATTTTTTAAAATACAATTTTAAGTTGTCCCTCTGCTTATATGACATTTTTTCATATGCAGCCACTCTTGAGAGTTCAGCTACCCATTCTTGAAAAGAGGGGGTGTCTTCTGATTTCCAGCTCCGGAGAATAATTTGTCTGCCAATCAATAGACTAGTTTGAATCCAGGATTTTGTGCCGGCGTTTATTATATCATTATTTATCCACCCACCTAATATAAAAAGCTTAGGACATAGTAAGACCTGGAGGTCTAAGATTAAACATATGTGTTCCTGAACTCTTTTCCAAAAATCTTGAACTTTTATGCAGGACCAAAGGGCATGAGCTAAATCACCAGTCTCAGCCTTACATCTCCAACACAAAGGTGTATCCTTTAACCCAAGTTTAAACAATCTGGAAGGGGTCCAGTAAAACCGATGTACAATCTTAAACTGTATAAGACGTATTCTGGCATCCCTCGAAGCCATTTTAGCATTCTTTAAAATTCCCTGCCACTCTTTATCATCTAATATAATGTTCAGATCCCTTTCCCATATTTTCTTAAGCGCTTGAGAATTTGCTTCACCAATGTTTTGAATCAACCACGAGTAGTACATAGATGCTTCATGACCCTTCCCGTATAATGAAAAAATCCTACAATGGGCATCTGCTAACTCAGGAAGCTGGGTAGTGGAACCGAAAGTTTCACATAGTAGATGTCGTAGTTGTAAATATCGGAAAAACTGAGATCGAGGTACAATGTATTGCTGCTGGATACACTCAAATGACTTCAAACTACCATTTTCATAAAGATCTCCTAGATTGACAAGACCCTTCTTCGCCCAGTCTTTCCAAAGAAAGGGAGCTTTATTAATACACAGTTTTGGATTCAGCCAGATGCTTGAGCTAACATTTAAATAGGGGTTAAAACTATGCAGACGTGAGATCTTTAACCATATCGCATTTAAGTGTGAAATAATTGGATGCTTTTTTACCTTTCCAACCAGTTTAATGGATATGCTTTGTAAAAGCGAAATGGATGGCAAAGCAGACTGTTCAATCTTGTACCAAGGGGGGGCTCGCTCAGGGGGAAGTGACCAGTGAGCCAAGTGTCTAAGACTAAAAGCGTAATAATAATACAATACATTGGGCAGCCCTAGACCACCTTTTTCTACGGGCCTCTGTAACTTATTGGAATGTAATCGGGGCCGCTTACCGTTCCAAATAAAATTCTTACAAATTCTATCAAACTGTTTAAAATATGAAAGAGGTATTTGTATTGGGAGTGACTGTAATAAGTAATTAAGTTTGGGTGTACAACTCATTTTAATTACATTGACTTTCCCAGCCAGTGACAAGAGGAGTGGAGCCCACCTCTCCATATCACATGAGATTTTTTTCATTAAGGGATCAAAGTTAACTCTAACTAATTCCTTAAAGTCAGGGGGAAATAGAATGCCTAAGTATCTTAAACCTAACTTGGGCCATTGGAATATGCCAGGGTGAAAGGCTGTTGATGGGCAAAAAGCAGTTAGTGCAAGAGCTTCGGTTTTCGACCAATTCACCCTATAGCCAGAAAACTTAGAGAACGAGTCGATTGTTCTAAGGAGGCAGGGTATAGATCTGCTGGGATCAGAAACAAACAATAAAATGTCATCGGCATAAAGCATAAGCTTGTGTACTTCTCCCCCTGCTATGACTCCGGGAAAATCACTATTTTTTCTTATGGAAGCGGCTAATGGTTCCAAAGCTAGACAGAACAACAATGGGGAAAGGGGACAGCCTTGTCGGGTTCCTCTGCCCAGAGAAAAATACTCTGACATCAGACCGTTGGTTTGCACTGTAGCTAAGGGTTGTTTATAAAGTAATTTAATCCATCTAATGAATGTATTGCCAAAACCATAAACTTCTAGAATTTTGAAAAGGTAATGCCACTCTCCCATGTCGAAAGCCTTTTCCGCATCTAATGAAATGGCTGCAATTGGGATTTGTTCCTCCATTACTGACCACCAGATGTCAATAAACCTTCGAATATTATCAGAAGAACTTCGACCAATAATGAAGCCTACTTGATCCACATGTATGAGCGATGAAATAACTTTGTTTAAGCGATTAGCTAGAATCTTTGACAAAATTTTAGTATCCAATTGGATCAGTGATATTGGGCGGTAGCTTTTACAATCACTTGCATCTTTGTCCTTTTTAAGTATAAGGCTAATGACAGCTTGTGACATTGTTTGTGGCAATTCACCCCTCTGAAGTGCCTCCATAAAGACTTCTAACATTAACGGAGCCAGTTCTGAAACCAGGTCCTTAAAGAACTCGGCGACAAAGCCATCTGGTCCAGGAGCTTTCCCTGTAGGTAATGCTTTGATAACCTCCATTATTTCCTCCAACGTTATATCTAAGTCAAGAAATTCCTTCTGCTCACTTGATAATTGAGGAAGGTCTAGTGGCTCCAGGAAATCACTAATTTCCTCGTTAGTTGACGAGGATGTAGATTTATAAAGGTCAATGTAAAAATCTTTAAACTGCTTGTTTATATCTGTAGCAGCAGTAAAAAACTCTCCTCCAGGAGCTCTGACAGCTGCAATAATTGTTGAGGACTCCTTGTGTTTAATATAATTGGCTAAAAGTTTGCCTGCCTTATCCCCTGACTCAAAGTAGGTCTGTCTTGCTCTAAATAACAGAAACTCCATCTTTTGAGACAAAATGTTATTATATCTATATTTTAGTTGCGTTAATTCCCTGAGGCCACTAGGTGTCGTATGACGTTTCATCTTTGTTTCAGCTTTTTTTATATTATTTTCCAATTCCGAAATTTCTTTTTCTTTAAGCTTTTTGTAAAAGCTCGCGTATTGAATTACACGACCTCTAATAACTGCCTTAAGTGCATCCCATGCCAGACCAACTGAGGACACAGATGCCCAATTAGTATCTACGTAATTATTAATTTCTGTTTTTAACATTTGTTTAAATGCTGGAATTTGTAAAAGGGACTTGTTCAAACGCCATCTGAATGTTTTTTTCATCTCAATATAAGGTTTCATCTGCAAACCCACCCAGGCATGGTCTGAAACTAAGATGTTTCCTATGTTACATGTAATTACAGATGGGATAAGTGATCTTGACAGAAGAAAAAAATCAATTCTAGAAAAAATATTATGTGCATTTGAAAAAAAAGTATAATCTCTCCCTTGTGGATTCAGGAGTCTCCAAATATCAGTAAGGCCTAAATATTTACACATCCTTTGTAGCACCATTCTAGCTTTAGGTGTAGTACAAACTTTTGAGCCACTATGATCAAGAACAGGGTCCATTAATAAATTAAAGTCTCCACCCAGAACAATCTCGTAGTGGTTCCTAGTTGCTTGCATCTTTGATTCCAAATCTATAAAAAAATTGTGATCATCAAGATTGGGTGCGTAAACATTTGCCAACAGTATATTTTGGCCCTGGATTTCAGCCCAGACCATAATAACTCTTCCTATTGTATCATTCATTTGTTTAACCAATCTAAATTGTAGATGTTTTTTAACTAAAATCATTACCCCCCTACTACTACTTGACCCTTCACTGCAGAACACAAATCCTCCGACTGCCCTGCCCAGTTTCTCAGCTTCCTGGTTAGCAAGATGTGTTTCTTGTAAAAATATAATATCAAATCTGTTCCGCCTAAGTACAGACACCACCTTCCTCCTTTTAACATGATGCCCCAACCCATTCACGTTCCAAGTACAAAAAGATAATTTGTCTAAGTCAGAAAGTGACATTCTTCATAAACAGTAACAAATATAGCCAAGCCCAGTTTCTCTGAAACATAACTAAGCAATAATATGACCTTAAAGCCCCAAACAACCCATAGAAAAGAAAAAGAAAAGGTGCGCTGAACCTGAACAGTGCGCTTAACCTTATCTAAAGTCCATCTCACAATGATCCAGAGGTCCGTGGCTCTTGATCAGGAGGTGCTCCGTGAAGAGTCTGCTTCTACAATAACTTATTCAATGAAAGACAATAAACTCCCATCAGCGGTGGTGAGGACGAGAAAAAAAAATAAATAAATATATATATATAAAATAAAAATAAAAAATAAAAAAATAAAATAAAAAATAAATAAAAATAAAAAGAGGGATAAGGAAAAGGCAGTGACAACGTTACTCCATTTTTTCAATGAAAGCCATAGCCTGTCGCGGGCATGTGAAAGTCCTGCGGCCGTCCCTTGCTTCGATTCTCAGTTTAGCAGGATACAGAAGCGCGAAGCTCACCTTTTTCGTGTGGAGAATTTTTTTACACTCCTTAAAACGTTCTCTCTTCAGCTGAGTAGATCTGGCGAAGTCCGGGAAGACCATTATATTGTTGTTTTCCCAGCTGAGACTACCTTTATTCCTGGCTGCACGAAGCACAAAGTCCCTGTCGGCAGAACGTAGAAATCTTGCCAGTATAGGCCGGGGTTTGTCAGTCGAGTTGGGACGTTGACTGGGGGATCTGTGCGCGCGTTCTATCTCTAAATGCCGGTCCAACCGATCAATCAGAGGCGGAATAATGCCGTCCAGAAACTTCACCATATCCTGGCCTTCTTTGCCTTCCGGAATTCCGACGATACGAATATTGTTGCGTCTGCTGCGATTTTCCATATCTTCAATTTTGTCCCATAACTGATCCAGCTCGACTTTACTGGCAGGTGGATTAGCTTTTAGTTCTTTCTCGGATCCTTCCAAAAACTCCACTCGTTTTTCCACCTCGTCCAGCCTTGTGATGAGAGCGGATAATTTAGCCTCCATCGACGCGGTAGTTTTCCGTATCTCCGTAATACCATCCATGTCACCGGATATTTTTGTCAGGATCGTGTAAATGTTGGCGATGTCGTGTTTCTCAGCAAGAGACTCCGAGACCGTTTCAGGCTCGGCTGGGCCTCGGCCATCTTGATCCTGAGACGCATCGGGCGCGTGTGAACGTAAGTGCTTTTTAATGTCCCCACAGGCCGAGGATTTCGAGTTTTTTGACATTGTCTTGTTCAAATATCACTTAGATACCCAAATCACAAAAACTTTCATCGGAACAAAGTGAATGATAGGATAAACTAAGCAGATTGAAGCGGAGCTCGCTGTTACTCAGCCTCCTTTCGCATCGTGTCACGTGACTCCTCGTGCAGGAGACATTTTGATGAAATTTGGGGAGAACAGATCTTAAAGTGCAGTGATTGAAGTCCCCAGCAACAATAAAGGCACTATCCGGGTGCAGGGTTTGTAGTTTGCTAATAGCAGCACAGAGTTCTTTCATAGCCACGTTAGCATTAGCGTCCGGAGGTACATAAACTGCAGCTGCAACAATGCAAGTAAACTCACGTGGTAGATAGAATGGCCTGCACTTGATAATCAGGAACTCCAGATCAGCAGAGCAGTGGGTATCAACAATGACAGAGTCTTTACACCATGATTTGTTAACATAAATGCAAACTCCACCACCTTTGTTTTTACCAGAGGTTGCTGCTACTCTATCAGCCCTGAAGAAAGAGCGTCCATCCAAATGCACCACGCTGCTTGGGACATTGTTGCAGAGCCATGTTTCAGTGAAAAACATAACATTACAGTCCATAAGCCATTTTTGTGTGAGGCTCCAGATCTTTAGTTCGTCCATCTTGTTCATCAGAGACCGTACATTGGCAAGGAAGATGCTGGGCAGAGCTGGTCGATGTGGGTTTAGCCTTAGCTTAGCACGCAGCCCACCACGCTTTCCCCGTCTTTGTTTACGGTCTCGACGCCGAGAACTTCCGGTCGGTACGAGTGATCCGCTTGTCCGCGGTGATCTCAGTAGCTCCGGCGGGAGTTCGCTGAAGTCGAAAGGATGATCTAAAACTATGTTGGAACACTGTTTGTTGATGTCCAAAAGTGACTGTTTAGTATAGATGTAGTTCGCATAACTGAATCGCGCGAACACGAATTAAATAACCAGGTAGATTAACACTAATTTCCGAAATCTGGTAAGACGCTGAGCCTCGCGATGTGGTCGCGCTGCCATCTTGATCTTATGTATCTAAATGTATATTAAAAGAATTTAAGTTACGTTTTTTTTAATAAATAGACATCAGTTCTTAATTAGTGAAAACAGTTTAAACGTAAAACCAGTTTTTTACTTTTAAACTCTTAGACTGCACCCCGACGCCCTCGTCCTCAAAGCCACTCAACTCGCACGTGTCAGTGTTTATGAATGCGTAAATTAAATGAAACGGGACAAATTTAATCTTGACAAACTATGTATCATTATAAAGATCTAAGCCTCAAGCATCAACGACAGATCGCTGATTTTCAATGGAAAGCTTATAAAGACTGTATTTGCTACATTTGTGTAAGCAGTACACATACAAACATTAGAAACGCTGTACATACCAGATCTGTCGTAATAACGAGTCAAACACATCCACAGCTGTAAATCCCAGTGTAGTTAGGAAGGTAAGGGTCCACTGAATGACATCTCATGAAGCACGTTTAGTCCAACGAAGCAATAACATTGTAATGTGGATCATAATTCCTTTGTTTACGTTTCAGTTCTTCAGTCACAGAATTGTTTGCGTCAGTTATGGAATAACTCACGGTCAGAAACTGCGTCTTGGTAGTAAAAACACGGCATGGTTTTGCAGCGTACAGTGTCACAAACAGAATGAGGCGATCCACTGGAAAAATGAATGAATGAAAGATAGGAGAAAGGTAGTTTATTTGAATTTGGCGGTCCCTCGTGACGCACCTGTCAGCTGATGGAGGCGGAACTTACAGCGATCGTCTTTTCCTGTGTTTGTTTTATTTTTCAACAGTTTTTATATATGTGAGAGTGTGTTTTATGTTGAATGTATCTGCATGATTACCATCTGTTTGAGTGCAAATCAGCCCAAATCAGCTTGCTTTTACTGTATGATCACTGCTATCAAAGTGAATGTGTCCACATGAATAGAGAGAGTGGATTATTTACTTTATGGCACATTTGTGTTGTTACCATCTGTACAAGTGGCCATCAGCACTTATTTGCATCGTAATTCATTGTAAATGATGCATTTCTAGCAATTTCAGGATGTTCTGTAATTGGCAAACAAAGTTAAATCGTAGGAAGGGGACTCCTGAAAGGAGAGAAGTCCAGGGAGTGCGGGAGCAGGAACAGAAAGAGAAGGAATGTGCAGTTGAGTGGGAGCAGTTACAGGAGGAGATGGACTGGTTTTGGACCCCGGAACCGGGGCTGGTTGGCCCAGGGGATTAGGAGGAACCAGACAAGGGAGGTCCGCAAAGGAAGGATAAGGAGTCAGCGGCTTCAAAGGGTTCTGAGACCCCAAAGGAGCAGAGGGTAGAGGGAAGGGACCCCAGGGCCGGGGCCAGGAGTTTGCACCAGAGGCATGACCACCACGGTAGTAAATATACCAACTGGAGCTTGGCCCCCAGTAGGTCCGTGGTGATTATGGGGGACTCCAATGTGGGACATTTCGTACCCATAGAGAATGGAGAGGGAGAGGTAGAGGTGCATTGTTACCCGGGAGGGAATTTGGCCCAGGCGCTTAATATCATCAAGCATAGGACCCCGGTGTCAGACCGGGTTAAGAAGGTGGTCATGGCATTTGGCCTTAATAATCGGGATGATAGTAACCGGGCCTCCGTTAAGAGGGCCATTCAGCGGCTGCTGGAAGCAGCAGGGGCAACGTTCCCAGGGGCTTGGCTATATATCCCAAAGGTCAATTTTAATAGGGACCTATTGAGAACGCAGGTGGAAAACCTGCAAATGATGAATGAGTGCATAGAGGAGGTGGGCCAGGGCATCCTGTTGCTACCTAGTGAGAAATTCAAGATGGAAGAGGGAGAAGTTCAAGATGGAAGGGGACAAAATTCATTGGAAAGAGCAGGCGGTGGCCGTGTTCCAGCACTAGATGGAACATGTCTCAGTGGAGTGAGAATTTGGGTACTCAGTTGGAGGGGTTGTCCTTTTGATGTTTTGGTTTGGTTTATGGAGGGTTTGGGTTTGGTAATTTTTTTTAAGAGTTGGTCCAGGAAAAGGATTTTTGTTGTTGTTGTTGGTTTAGTTTATGGAGTGTTTGGGTTTGGTATTTTTTTAAGAGTTGGTCCAGGAAAAGGATTTTTGTTGTTGTTGTTGGTTTAAAAAAATAATTTAAAAAAAGAGGCGATTGGAAGAAAATAAAAGTTCGCCTGGGAAAAGATGATGTTCCACGGAGGAGAACAAAAATGATTTTTGTGGCATAATCCTGGGTTCTGATGCTCCATATATATATATATATATATATTAAAAAAGGAATTTGATAAAAGACGCAACCCCAGTCGTTTTAAGCAGGTAGTACCACATAGTAGGAGGGGTGTAAAACAGCCCCAAGTTGAACTAAGTTCTAACATTTGAACGAAAGGTGGGAGTTAGCTCTGAACCCGCCCACACCCTAACCTTAACCTTCATAGGACGGTAGGCGGAAATAGCCCTGAACCCACCCCCACCCTAATCTTAACCACCAAAAACCCAGCCACTCATACATCCCAATGTTCGTTTTAACTAATTTGAGAGGGTGTTTTTATATATATATATATATATATATATATATATATATATATATATATATATATATATATATATATATATATATATATATATATATATATATATATTAGGGCCGGGACTCGATTAAAAAATTAATCTAATTAATTAGAGGCTTTGTAATTAATTAATCAAAATTAATCACATTTAAATATTTGACCTGAGAACAGTGAGAAGTAATTTTTTTTCCACATGGATTTATAGTATACCATTGAATAAATGACTGAATACATAAGCTTAAGCAACAAAATAGTTTACTTTTGTTCAACCAAGTTTAGCAGACCAGTGCAATTTTTGCCATTAAGTGTAGCAATAGCATATTTAGAAACAATTTAGAAATAGTACATTTCAGAAATTCAGGTAGCTTATAGGTGCTGGAACCTTCTGTAAAGTGTTTTTTAAGTAAAACACAATACTGTCAATTACATTCAGAACATTGGAAACACTGACTATTAGAAAACATCTGTCTGTTGCTTCAGAGGCCATAACATACTAAGTCCAACTCTCAATAACCTTGGCCAAAACAATAAAGAGTTCCACATAAACTTTTTGCACCAACAAAATAATACATAGTTCAACAAAAAGTGTAAAGTCCACGCTAGCTGCTATACGTTTTGCGTTGAGGTGATACTTGAGGTTCGATCATGTGCTGCGGTGATATGCGAACATAAGTTATTAAAAATGCGGGAATTTTTTTTCTGCAATTAATCTTAATTAACGCGTAATTTTGTGTAATTAATTAAACTCAATTAACGTGTTAAAGTGCCGGCCCTAATATATATAATGACTATCGTTAGTTTTATTGTAATTACATTTTATTTTTCAAGCATCAATGCAGGGCTCAACACACACACACACACTTATGAGATTTTTATTTAAGACTTTGACTTATTGACTTTTGACTTATTAAGATCTTTGATTTCCAATGTAAGATGAAATAACTTTTAAACGCAAACGATTCGCAATACTTTGCGGGAGAAACGCTACACAGATATCATCGCATTGATTTTGGGTTTGTTAAAAATCTGTGCATTTCAAACAAACAAAGTTAATGCCGTATCTACTCCCGTCTAGATGAAAGGGCGTCTTTACGCACCAGGATATGTGATGAAGGCCAGACTGTGTCTGGCGCAGATCAGGCCGGTAACAGATACATTCAGTCAAGTTGCAAAAATCATATACATAAATCAACGTGTATGTGTATTAAAGATTTATTTTATTAGGGTCTCCTCTACTGAAGTTTATTATATTTTAGAGGTGTTCTCAAGAGACGCCCACAGGGGATACCCAGCCTTTAAAAACTAAAAGTTTTGTCATACTCATTACCTGCAAATTATCTTCAAACCGTGCTACGTTACAAATCCAACAATAATGAAACAATGGCAGACAACTACAAGGGTGAGGTTTTTTTTTATACAAATGATTTAAATATATTTTAAAGTGAATGTTTGTTTAATGTGTCGTGGATGATTTCCAGGTGGTTTTGAACAGATCCTTGAAGAGTTATGGGAGTATTTTCCAATTTTATTTTATTAATTCAATGGCTAATAATAACAACAACAACAACAACAACATCAATAACTTTGCTATCATTCTTATAGTTGATGAGAACGTGTTGTTTGCCTGTGATGAACCCGGAGCGGTTAATAACGGCAAGCCTTTTTCTCAATAAGTTAAAAATGAAGGTTCACATAACATGCTTGCTAGAATAATAATGAAATGTTTTTTTGTTTTTGTTTTTTGACAGACGAACAAGCTGTTGTCAGCAATCAGGTGCTGATAACCCCTCCAGAAAACGTGGCACAAGAGGTTGTGATTAGCGCCGAATCACAACACGCCCTAGGACACGTCACAAATCCTGTCCCCGCCTACGCCCCGGCTCCCGAGGGAGCTTCTCACAATCTCCCAGATGTCTCAAGCGTTCGCACCGAAGCTAGCGTTACGTGTAGGCCGCGACACTCGGAGGGTCAGGGGGTGAAACGTTTGAGGTTACCGGAGTGGGGAACGGACGATGTACCAACCACCAGTCGTTTAAGGACTTCGGAGAATAACAGGATGTATTAAAGCAGAAAAAGACTTGTTTTTACGTTTTATGTTTTGAGTTTTATTCAACAAAATAATAATAAAACCTTTATCTACATTTACAGAGCAAGGATATGACGGAGGACTAACAGCCTGGAGCGATTCTATGGTGAGCGCCTGGGATCGTGCGTCTTTTAATGATTCGGCAAGCGAGGAGGAGACGGAAGAGCTACCTAATGAAGACCCTCAAGAGCTGTTCCGTGAACGTGATTTAAATAGAAGGCTTGATTATGATATGCTTCACCGTGTTAATCGACGGTTTGACAAACTTTTCGATTTGAGTGGTCAAGCATTGTCCTATCGGAGTGCAGAAGAGATCGTCGGTAATGCACAAAGTGATGTGGTGGCGATTTTGAGGAACATCATAGAGTGTCAACAACAGCTCAACGAATCCTTGCGTCACGCGGCTGAATTTTGCAGAAGTTGCCACGAACAGCTATATGGTGAATTTCGACAGTTTCAACAGCGCATGAGTGGGGTACCGGGAGAAATCCATCAGGTACAAGTTGAACAAAATTTATCTGTTAATGCTCTTACTCTGATCACGGAACGTTTAAATCTAATGCAACGAATGTTATCAGATTTCTACCGGCGTGATCACCCTTGATATGTATTGTATTGTTGTTTTTTATCATTGTTAATGTTTTTTTTTTGCTTCGATTCATTATTACCACCAAATATTTCTTACAATATTGTTTGTTATTTCTTACATGTATTATTGTTTTGTTCTTGGTAATGAATTATCATTAGTTTCTTTCATTTATTAATATTGTCTGTTGTCATTGATTTATACCGTATTGCATGTTATTGTCTCCCATATTAGGCGTTGTTTTACTTGCAGAGAAAAGGTGTTTTGAATTTATACCTGCTGTATGTTTCTGTTTTGTCATCTATCGCATTGTGAATCGGTGTTGGTGTTTTCAGGAGTATGCACGCTTGTCTTTAAATTTTAAAAAAGGTGTGTTTTTCGATTTAAAATAAATAAAAAATAATAATTCATAATGAGTAGTAAAAGATGTCACGATGATTTACATACCCACACTTCAGAAGATGATCAGAGACCATTAAGGCCCAGATATGATTTTCAAAACAATACACAGTTACATGAAATTATTAACAATCATTTACAGATGTTACCGCCTAATCCTCTTAACATGATAGATAAATTACACAAATTTATAGACGAACAACACGAATGGTTGGGTGCCGCTGTAGACAGCGATGATCAGGTCGGTGCTGGACCTTCTAATAACGATCCCTCGGGTTACGATCCCACAGCTCCAGATATGGGTCTCAGTCAGCATTACATAGATAGACTAGTGAGAGAAGGAGGTAGTGTGGGTGATTTTATGATTGTCCCAAGACCTCGATTTAATGGTTTAGAAATTAACAGAACTTTACATTTTCGTGAAATAGCAACAGACAATTTTGCAGCGTATAATATATTTTTACATGATATTTTGAACGAGATTGTTACGCTTTCCAGATTATTAGCTGGCGAGGTTTTTTTTTTAAACATCTCTCTGCAAGGTGCAAGTCTCCCCACAGATATTAATGCTGTTCTAACGCCTGATAACAACCACGACGTTAATGTATTTGTCGACCAAATCGAACGAACCGTTCAAACCAATACGGATGTGGGTTTTATTGTTTAATATATTTTAGAGGTGTTCTCAAGAGACGCCCACAGGGGATACCCAGCCTTTAAAAACTAAAAGTTGTGTCATACTCATTACCTGCAAGCCGTGCTACGTTACAAATCCAACAATAACGAAACAATGGCAGACAACTACCAGGGTGAGAGTTTTTTTTATTTTTATACAAATGATTTAAATATATTTTAAAGTGAATGTTTGTTTAATGTGTCGTGGATGATTTCTAGGTGGTTTTGAGAATCAGGATTTCGATGAAGGTTTGGATCAGATCCTTGAAGAGTTATGGGAGTATTTTCAAATTTTATTTATTCAATGGCTAATAATAATAACATCAATAACTTTGCTATCATTCTTATAGTTGATGAGAACGTGTTGTTTGCCTGTGATGAACCCGGAGCGGTTAACAATGGTAAGCCTTTTTCCCAATAAGTTAAAAATGAAGGTTCACATAACATGCTTGCCAGAATAATAATGAAATGTTTATTGTTTTTGTTTTTTTGACAGACGAACAAGCTGTTGTCAGCAATCAGGTGCTAATAAACCCTCCAGAAAACGTGGCACAAGAGGTTGTGATTAGCGCCGAATCACAACACGCCCTAGGACACGTCACAAATCCTGTCCCCGCCGACGCCCCGGCTCCCGAGGGAGCTTCTCACAATCTCCCAGATGTCTCAAGTGTTCGCACCGAAGCTAGCGTTACGTGTAGGCCGCGACACTCGGAGGGTCAGGGGGTGAAACGTTTGAGGTTACCGGAGTGGGGAACGGACGATGTACCAACCACCAGTCGTTTAAGGACTTCGGAGAATAACGGTATGTTTTAAAGCAGAAAAAAACCTTGTTTTTACATTTTATGTTTTGCGTTTTATTCAACAAAATAATAATAAAACCTTTATCTACATTTACAGAGCAAGGATATGACGAAGGAGGACTAACAGCCTGGAGCGATTCTATGGTGAGCGCCTGGGATCGTGCGTCTTTTAATGATTCGGCAAGCGAGGAGGAGACGGAAGAGCTACCTAACGAAGACCCTCAAGCGCTGTTCCGTGAACGTGATTTAAATAGAAGGCTTGATTATGATATGCTTCGCCGTGTGAATCGACGGTTTGACAAACTTTTCGATTTGAGTGGTCAAGCATTGTCCTATCGGAGTGCAGAAGAGATCTTTGGTAATGCACAGAGTGATGTGGTGGCGATTTTGAGGAACATCATAGAGTGTCAACAACAGCTCAACGAATCCTTGCGTCACGCGGCTGAATTTTGCAGAAGTTGCCACGAACAGCTATATGGTGAATTTCGACAGTTTCAACAGCGCATGAGCGGGGTACCGGGAGAAATCCATCAGGTACAAGTTGAACAAAATTTATCTGTTAATGCTCTTACTTTGATCACGGAACATTTAAATCTAATGCAAAGAATGTTATCAGATTTCTACCGGCGTGATCACCCTTGATATGTATTGTATTGTTGTTTTTTATCATTGTTAATTTTTTTTTTTTTGCTTCGATTCGTTATTACCACCAAATATTTCTTACAATATTGTTTGTTATTTCTTACATGTATTATTGTTTTGTTCTTGGTAATGAATTATCATTAGTTTCTTTCATTTATTAATATTGTCTGTTGTCATTGATTTATACCGTATTGCATGTTATTGTCTCCCATATTAGGCGTTGTTTTACTTGCGGAGAAAGGGTGTTTTGAATTTATACCTGCTGTATGTTTCTGTTTTGTCATCTATATCGCATTGTGAATCAGTGTTGGTGTTTTCAGGAGTATGCACGCTTGTCTTTAAAATTTAAAATAGGTGTGTTTTTCGATTTAAAATAAATAAAAAATAATAATTCAGAATGAGTAGTAAAAGATGTCACGATGATTTACATACCCACACTTCAGAAGATGATCAGAGACCATTAAGGCCCAGATATGATTTTCAAAACAATACACAAGTTACATGAAATTATTAACAATCATTTACAGATGTTACCGCCTAATCCTCTTAACATGATAGATAGATTACACAAACTTATAGACGAACAACACGAATGGTTGGGTGCCGCTGTAGACAGCGATGATCAGGTCGGTGCTGGACCTTCTAATAACGATCCCTCGGGTTACGATCCCACAGCTCCAGATATGGGTCTCAGTCAGCATTACATAGATAGACTAGTGAGAGAAGGAGGTAGTGTGGGTGATTTTATGATTGTCCCAAGACCTCGATTTAATGGTTTAGAAATTCAGAGAACTTTAAATTTTCGTGAAATAGCAACAGACAATTTTGCAGCGTATAATATATTTTTACATGATATTTTGAACGAGATTGTTACGCTTTCCAGATTATTAGCTGGCGAGGTTTTTTTTTTAAACATCTCTCTGCAAGGTGCAAGTCTCCCCACAGATATTAATGCTGTTCTAACGCCTGATAACAACCACGACGTTAATGTATTTGTCGACCAAATCGAACGAACCGTTCAAACCAATACGGATGTGGGTTTTATTGTTTAATATATTTTAGAGGTGTTCTCAAGAGACACCCACAGGGGATACCCAGCCTTTAAAAACTAAAAGTTTTGTCATACTCATTACCTGCAAATTATCTTCAAGCCGTGCTACGTTACAAATCCAACAATAATGAAACAATGGCAGACAACTACCAGGGTGAGAGTTTTTTTTTTTTTTTTTTTTTTTATACAAATGATTTAAATATATTTTAAAGTGAATGTTTGTTTAATGTGTCGTGGATGATTTCTAGGTGGTTTTGAGAATCAGGATTTCGATGAAGGTTTGGATCAGATCCTTGAAGAGTTATGTGAGTATTTTCCAATTTTATTTTATTAATTCAATGGCTAATAATAACAACATCAATAACTTTGCTATCATTCTTATAGTTGATGAGAACGTGTTGTTTGCCTGTGATGAACCCGGAGCGGTTAATAACGGTAAGCCTTTTTCTCAATAAGTTAAAAATGAAGGTTCACATAACATGCTTGCTAGAATAATAATGAAATGTTTTTTTGTTTTTTGACAGACGAACAAGCTGTTGTCAGCAATCAGGTGCTGATAACCCCTCCAGAAAACGTGGCACAAGAGGTTGTGATTAGCGCCGAATCACAACACGCCCTAGGACACGTCACAAATCCTGCCCCCGCCTACGCCCCGGCTCCCGAGGGAGCTTCTCACAATCTCCCAGATGTCTCAAGCGTTTGCACCGAAGCTAGCGTTACGTGTAGGCCGCGACAATCGGAGGGTCAGGGGGTGAAACGTTTGAGGTTACCGGAGTGGGGAACGGACGATGTACCAACCACCAGTCGTTTAAGGACTTCGAAGAATAACGGTATGTATTAAAGCAGAAAAAGACTTGTTTTTACATTTTATGTTTTGAGTTTTATTCAACAAAATAATAATAAAACCTTTATCTACATTTACAGAGCAAGGATATGACGAAGGCGGACTAACAGCCTGGAGCGATTCTATGGTGACCGCCTGGGATCGTGCGTCTTTTAACGATTCGGCAAGCGAGGAGGAGACGGAAGAGCTACCTAATGAAGACCCTCAAGAGCTGTTCCGTGAACGTGATTTAAATAGAAGGCTTGATTATGATATGCTTCGCTGTGTTAATCGACAGTTTGACACACTTTTCGATTTGAGTGGTCAAGCATTGTCCTATCGGAGTGAAGAAGAGATCGTCGGTAATGCACAAAGTGATGTGGTGGCGATTTTGAGGAACATCATAGAGTGTCAACAACAGCTCAACGAATCCTTGCGTCACACAGCTGAATTTTGGAGAAGTTGCCACGAACAGCTATATGGTGAATTTCGACAGTTTCAACAGCGCATGAGCGGGGTACCAGGAGAAATCCATCAGGTACAAGTTGAACAAAATGTATCTGTTAATGCTCTTACTCTGATCACGGAACGTTTAAATCTAATGCAAAGAATGTTATCAGATTTGTACCGGCGTGATCACCCTTGATATGTATTGTATTGTTGTTTTTTATCATTGTTAATTTTTTTTTTTTGCTTCGATTCGTTATTACCACCAAATATTTCTTACAATATTGTTTGTTATTTCTTACATGTATTATTGTTTTGTTCTTGGTAATGAATTATCATTAGTTTCTTTCATTTATTAATATTGTCTGTTGTCATTGATTTATACCGTATTGCATGTTATTGTCTCCCATATTAGGCGTTGTTTTACTTGCGGAGAAAAGGTGTTTTGAATTTATACCTGCTGTATGTTTCTGTTTTGTCATCTATCGCATTGTGAATCGGTGTTGGTGTTTTCAGGAGTATGCACGCTTGTCTTTAAAATGTAAAAAAGGTGTGTTTTTCAATTTAAAATAAATAAAAAATAATGATTCAAAATGAGTAGTAAAAGATGTCACGATGATTTACATACCCACACTTCAGAAGATGATCAGAGACCATTAAGGCCCAGATATGATTTTCAAAACAATACACAACAGTTACATGAAATTATTAACAATCATTTACAGATGTTATTGCCTAATCCTCTTAACATGATAGATAGATTACACAAACTTATAGACGAACAACACGAATGGTTGGGTGCCGCTGTAGACAGCGATGATCAGGTCGGTGCTGGAACTTCTAATAACGATCCCTCGGGTTACGATCCCACAGCTCCAGATATGGGTCTCAGTCAGCATTACATAGATAGACTAGTGAGAGAAGGAGGTAGTGTGGGTGATTTTATGATTGTCCCAAGACCTCGATTTAATGGTTTAGAAATTCAGAGAACTTTAAATTCTCGTGAAATAGCAACAGACGATTTTGCAGCGTATAATATATTTTTACATGATATTTTGAACGAGATTGTTACGCTTTCCAGATTATTAGCTGGCGAGGTTTTTTTTTTAAACATCTCTCTGCAAGGTGCAAGTCTCCCCACAGATATTAATGCTGTTCTAACGCCTGATAACAACCACGACGTTAATGTATTTGTCGACCAAATCGAACGAACCGTTCAAAGCAATACGGATGTGGGTTTTGATACCGCTTTAGAGTTATGTATTTCTGTAGCGCGAAACAAACAAGGCGGTGTTCGTAGTAAGTTGGCAGACCTGGCACATAACCAGATCATACAGAAAAATAGAATGCATTTGTTTGCCCCCAAAAATGTCACAGACAATATGTGTTTTAGCATGTGAATAGATCACTTTCTAAATCCACAGTGTACCGACACAGAATTGATGACATTAGCTAGAAATATACATACCGATCTGGGTTACGATCCACAAGATAAAATTGCGTTGCATGATGTTTCTAAATTTGAAGCCTTTCTAGACCTGAAAATAGTTATCTTTCGCAGATCGGATTCAGGTAAATTGGAAGTGTATAAAAATACGGATGAGCCGCATCACAAGACGTTGCATTTGTACCTGCATGAAGTACATTTTTATGGGATAAAAAAATCTGAGAGGTTTCTTACGTTACTCGTATGTTTGTGAGTACTGCTATCTGATTTCTGTTATGAAATGCATAAACAAACACAAAGTGACAGTTCAAAGTCTCAGTGTGATAACATAAAATACTGTGATAAATGTTAAAGACAGTACAGAACAAAATGGTCGGGTGATAAGCAGATGTGCGCATTGCGCCGAAGTTCTCATGGGTGAAGATCAGCACTGTTGCTATATTCAACCAGCCAAGCCTAGAGAACATAGCCAAGACTATATTTATTTTGACTTTGAGACAATGTATGAAGACGGGCGCCATAAGGCAAATTATATTTGTGCATCAACGCAAGCTGGGGATGAGTTTTCAGCGGAAGGGGCAGATTGTGTGGATCAGATGATCAAGCATTTCAGACGACCAAAATTTGAGGGTTTCACATTTAATCGCACACAATTCTTCAGGTTTCGACTCTTTTATACTGCTCGAGTATTTTACTAGTCAGGGACTAACTCCAAAAATCATACTCCAAGGCTGTAGACTTGTTTACATGTACGACCAAGCCTTTAAACCACTGGTCTCAAACTCAATTCCTGGAGGGCCACAGGTCTGCACAGTTTAGCTCCAACCTTAATCAAACACAGCTGATCCAGCTAATCAGACTCTTCAGGATTACAAGAAACTTCCAAGCAGGTGTGAGTTGGAGCTGGTTGGAGCTAAACTCTGCAGAGCTGTGGCCCTCCAGGAATTGAGTTTGAGACCACTGCTTTAAACAGAGATACATCGACAGCTATAGCTTCTTGCCCATGAAATTGTCAAAAATGACATCTGCTTTAAACCTAAACACCAGTGAAAAAGGGTACTTTCCACATCATTTTAATCGCTTGCAGAATGCAAACTATATCGGTCCGTATCTGTCAAAAGATTATGGATATCAGACGATGTCTGACGCTGAACGTGTGAAATTTGATTCGTAGTACGAGGGTGTAGCAGGAGAGGTGTTTGACTTCAAAAAGCAATTACCTTTGTACTGCAAGAATGACATTGTTTTGCTACGTGAAGGCTGTATGAAATACAGAAAAGAGTTTATAGAATGTACCAACGTAGATCCTTTCGGGTGTATAATATTAGCCGGCTGTGCTATGAAAGTGTTCAAAACGCTTTTTTTAACCAAAAGACACAATTGCCTTAACGCACAAAAATGCTTACATCAATCAGTACAAATCTTACTCAAACCCTTCCATACAATGGTTGGAATACATTAAAGCAAGCAAAAACGTCGATGTTCATCACGCTTTAAATTATGGCGAAGCCAAATTTGGACCGTATCATGTGGACGGCTATTATGAGGCTGATAATGGAGATAAAATAGCTTTGGAATTTCTCAGATGTTTCTGGCACGGACATTGTTGTCGTTTTAATCCTAACGATTTGAATCCGGTGTCAAAAACACCTTTTGGGCAGCTCAAAAGACAATCAGACAATAAGCTGAAAGTTCTGCATGATACCTACAATCTCAAAGTGCACAAGATTTGGGAATGTCAGTGGGAGGCTGCTAAACAAAACAATCCCAATGTCATTGCATTTATGAGTAATTATAATGCAACAGCGAGACTGAATCCTAGAGAAATCACTTTACGGCTGACGCACGAACGCACTCCGCTGGTACCACGAGACCGGCGAGGGCAAACACGTGTCATATCTGGATTTCACATCTCTATATCCATATGTACAGTCGTGTAAAACCTACCCTATCGGGCATCCTGAGATCATTTTAAAAGATTTTGAACCGGTCAAATCTTATTTCGGTCTCATTAAATGCAGTGTACTGCCCCCACGTAAACTACTGCATCCAATATTACCTGCCAAATCCTCTCAGGGGAAACTACTATTTGCGCTGTGTCGCACCTGTGCTGAGGCTCAGTATCAGGGTCAGTGTCAGCACAGTGATGACAAAAGAGTCATTTCAGGAGTTTGGACCTCTGTCGAGTTCTCCAGAGCTATTGATAAAGGTTATTCGGTAATCAGAATTGAGGAAGTTTGGCATTTTCTGCAGACATCAGACACTTTATTCAGCGGTTATGTTAAGACGTTTCTCAAATTCAAACAAGAGGCTTCAGGATTTCCATCACACGTAGTGACAGATGCTGAAAAGGAGTCTAACGTCAGAGATTATTTTGAGAAGGAGGGAGTTCAGCTAGACCTTGACAAAATAGCACTAAACCCCGCACGCAGATCTATAAATAAATATTTATTGAATTTGCTTTGGGGTAGATTTGGTCTTAGGTGTAATCAAGCTACAGCGGAGCTTTTAACAGACCCTGAAGATTTCGCCCGCTATATCTTTGGAAACAGGTACATATCTTGGTGAGTTGATGGATGAACTTGATGATGGAGATTTCATAAGTACTTTCGCGTCAATGGGTCCGAAAACATATGCCTTTAAAACCACAAAAATAAAAGTAACTCTTAAAGCTAAAGGGATCACGCTGCATTATGCTAATGCGAAAATTGTAACTCTAGAAAGCATGATATGTCTGATACAGGGTTATGTAACATCACGTGACACTAGCCATCTGCTCACGCACACAGAGACCATTGTGCGGAATAAAAATAAATTCACTCTGCATAATAGATCAGTTTTGAAAAGATTCAAAGTGGTTTATGACAAACGCGTGCTACTTCCTGATTACACCACACTTCCTTATGGCTACTAAGGGTATTTCCCTTAGCAATATCCATTCTCAGTCTTGGGCTCTGGCCCGTCAGGAAGCGGAAAGATTGTTTTTGTAAATAATTTATTGCGTAATGCATACAAGTTGATCAATGTAAAAATTGACAGTATTGTATTTTTATACAGTTGTTGGCAACCTTTGTATGATGAACTGTTGTCATTGTATGATATAAAATTTATTGAAGGTATTCCAAACTCTTTAACCGATGAAACTTTAACAAAGCCTAATGTCAATGTACTTATTATCTGTGATGACCTGATGTGTGAGGCATTTTCAAACGATGAACTCTCGCGAGCTTTCACACAATATGTGCATCATATACCATTTTCTATCATATTGATAACCCAGAATCGGTTTTTTTTCACGGTAAAACCAGTAGGACTATCGCACTCAATACTCACTATCTTATTTTGTACAAGAGTCCGAGAGACTCGATGCAAATAATGACTTTAGGATGCCAGATTTACCCTGGAAATACTAAATTCTTTATGGAGTGTTATAAGGATGCTACCAATCAGCCTTACGGTTTCCTTTTGATTGACTTTAAAGGGAGGGGGGGTGCCATATAACTGGGACAAAGTTCAAACAATCGGCAAATAGCTTCTGTCAAAACCACATGATCGATGTGTGGGGAGGATTCGCATACCGTAAAACCACCCGTCAAAAACCTTGATTTAGAACTAACTAGGTCAAAAGGGTAAAAGCTTCTGTCAAAACCACATGATCGATGCATGGGGAGGGGTCATAGGTTAACCCATGAACTCATTCGGAAAGTTCAACCCATCCATCATAAGGTATTACTTTGATTAACTGACTAATACATTGTTATGTTTGTATTTATTTTCTCAAGTAAATTAAGTAAAGGCTATGTTTCCGCAAATCTGCATCCAGGGTTAAGTGCATACTAGAACTCAGACTAGATGGAGCATAGGGCACATCAGGTGAGGTTATAGATTTCTGGCTAAACCGCTTGACTTTAGTTGAGTTGTACTCAGTTGCATTAACTATGGGGGATAGTAAATGTACTGCTCATAACTGCTGGTTATTGTCTCAGTTGTACGTAGTTATAACTGTCGGGGGCTAGACAGGTAGTGCTAGCAGAACCGCTGATTATTGTTGGAGCTTTAATTAAGTTGTACATGGGTAGCTGAGGGGGACTAAACGGAAATACGATTTAAATTATGTTAAGTATGGGTAACCTATTAAATAGTATTAGTCATAACCTCTGACTACTGTTGAGACTGGAGAGTTTGTGATCGTGGGGCACCCTGAGCAACATAGATTCCTAATGAATGAGTAAAATAAATGTGAAAGTCAAACAGGATTGTCAAACATATACTTAAATTTAATATATATCAAACATCTCTTCTAAACCTTTTCATTTTTGGAGTCAGATGAATAAAAGAGGCAAACATAAGAAAAATGTATTTATTCTGATATCATTGCGTTGTATAAAAGGAATGACAGTGACGCGCAAGAATCCTTCTGCTGGATCATTGGCTACCGTCATTGGACCAGTGGGCGGACCTTACAGTGGTGACCAGCCTCCTTGATCTCCCTACTTAGGCGAGTGATGTCTTTCCAGCACGAATTTCAGATTGATTCTCACCGAGAATGAGGTTTGAACTACTCCTTCCCTGTCTACAACTGCTGTGGTAAGTTGGTTCCTTCTT